>NC_091214.1:1817266-2117266 GCF_040958095.1 Procambarus clarkii | reverse complement strand
CAATGAATTATTAACAATAAACTGAAAATTCACAAAAACGTGGAAAAACGGCAAAATATTGCCTAATTCAATGATAATATGTTTAAATCACATTAACGAAAAGGGGATGATTAACGCCAAATTGTTGCTAAATTCGATGATTTTTAGTCCGAATCAAAATGCAAGAAAACTTGCTTAAAATGCAATATTATGCGAAATTCTGAGAATTGAAGGCCAAATCACATATCGTGATAGTACATGAAATAGTATCAAAATATTGGTAAAAACGAATATATATACGTAACATCAAACAACATGAAAAACGTGAAAAAAGTCAGTCATACCAAATTTGAGGATTTTAACTTCGAATCATAGAGCGAAGTTTCGTATTATTTAGATCCAAGAAAAGACATATGACAATGTTGTTCCCGATACATATGATGAAAATCAATATGTTTTCATTAGAATTAACTAAAATGTTCCTGATTTTACGTTTATATTACCGATGGAAGATGTACACGTAAAACCGCTCTATTCCGGCTGAAACGTCGATATATGCAATAAAAACCGAACTTCTCCCCTTTACAATATCTTACTCTGTATTTTAACGAGAAACAAATAGATGATTGAAAATGAAGTATTTAAGGTTAATATCTAATCAATTATGTGTTTGCATAATTTTTATAGTATATTTAATGAATTAATACCAATAAACTGAAATTTCAGAAAAACGTGGAAAAACGGCAAAATATTGCCTAATTCGATGATATTTTGTTTAAATCACCTAAAGTAAAATGGTCAAAATATTGCTAAATTCGATGATTTTTAGTACGAAACAAAATGCAAGAAAACTTGCTTCAAATGCAATATTATGCGAAATTCTGAGAATTAAAGTCCAAATCAGGTATCGTGATACTACTTGAAATAGTATCGAAATATTGGTAAAAATGAATATGTAATATCAAACTACCTGAAAAACGTGAAAGAAGTCACTATTATACGAAATTTGAGGATTTTAACTTCGAATCATAAAGCGAGGTTTCGTATTATTTAGATCCAAGAAAAGACATATGACAATGTTGTTTCCAATACAAATGATAAAAACCAATGTTTTCATTAGAATTAACTAAAATGTTCCTGATTTTTTGTTTATATTACCGATGGAAGATATACACGTAAAACCGCTCTATTCCGGCTGAAAAGTCGATATATGCAACAAAAACAGAACTACTCCGCCTTTTCAATATCTTACTCTGTATTTTAACGAGAAACAAATAGTTTATTGAAATTGAAGAATTTAAAGTTAATTTCTAATCAATTATGTGTTTGCATCATTTTTATCGTATGTTCAATGAATTAATAACAATAAACTGAAAATTCACAAAAACGTGGAAAAACGGCAAAATATTGTCTAATTCAATGATAATATGTTTAAATCACATGAACGAAAAGGGGATGATTAACGCCAAATTGTTGCTAAATTCGATGATTTTTAGTACGAAACAAAATGCAAGAAAACTTGCTTAAAATGCAATATTATGTGAAATTCTGAGATTTGAAGGCCAAATCACATATCGTGATAGTACATGAAATAGTATCGAAATATTGGTAAAAATGAATATATATACGTAATATCAAACAACATGAAAAACGTGAAAAAAGTCACTGTCATACCAAATTTGAGGATTTTAACTTCGAATCATAGAGCGAAGTTTCGTATTATTTAGATCCAAGAAAAGACATATGACAATGTTGTTCCCCATACATATGATGAAAATCAATATGTTTTCATTAGAATTAACTAAAATGTTCCTGATTTTACGTTTATATTACCGATGGAAGATGTACACGTAAAACCGCTCTATTACGGCTGAAACGTCGATATATGCAATAAAAACCGAACTTCTCCCCTTTACAATATCTTACTCTGTATTTTAACGAGAAACAAATAGATGATTGAAAATGAAGTATTTAAGGTTAATATCTAATCAATTATGTGTTTGCATCATTTTTATCGTATATTTAATGAATTAATACCAATAAACTGAAATTTCAGAAATACGTGGAAAAACGGTAAAATATTGCCTAATTCGATGATATTTTGTTTAAATCACATAAAGGAAAAGGGTCAAAATATTGCTAAATTCGATGATTTTTAGTACGAAACAAAATGCAAGAAAACTTGCTTTAAATGCAATATTATGCGAAATTCTGAGAATTAAAGGCCAAATCAGGTATCGTGATACTACTTGAAATAGTATCGAAATATTGGTAAAAATGAATACGTAATATCAAACTACCTGAAAAACGTGAAAGAAGTCACTATTATACGAAATTTGAGGATTTTAACTTCGAAACATAAAGCGAGGTTTCGTATTATTTAGATTCAAGAAAAGACATATGACAATGTTGTTTCCAATACAAATGATAAAAACCAATGTTTTCATTAGAATTAACTAAAATGTTCCTGATTTTCCGTTTATATTACCGATGGAAGATGTACACGTAAAACCGCTCTATTCCGGATGAAACGTCGATATATGCAATAAAAACAGAACTTCTTCCCTTTTCAGTGTATTACGCTGTATTTTAACGAGAAACAAATAGTTGATTGAAAATGAAGCATTTAAGGTTAATTTCTAATGAATTACGTGTCTGCATCATTTTTATCGTATATATAATGAATTAATACCAATAAACTGAAAATTCACAAAAACGTGGAAAAACGGCAAAATATTACCTAATTCGATGATATTTTGTTTAAATCACATAAAGGAAAAGTGGATGATAAACGTCAAAATATTGCTAAATTCGATGATTTTTAGTACGAAACAAAATGCAAGAAAACTTGCTTAAAATGCAATATTATGCGAAATTCTGAGATTTGAAGGCAAAATCACTTATCGTGATACTGCATGAAATAGTATCGAATTATTGGTAAAAATGAACATATTTACGTAATATCAAACTACATGAAAAAGTGAAAAAATTCACTATTATACCAAATTTGAGGATTTTAACTACGAATCATAGAGCGAGGTTTCGTATTGTTTAGATCCAAGAAAAGACATATGACAATGTTGTTCCCGGTACAAATGATAAACATCAATGTGTTTTCATTAGAATTAACTAAAATGTTCCTGATTTTCCGTTTATATTACCAATTGAAGATGTACACGTAAAACCGCTCTATTCCAGCTGAAACGCGCAAATATGCAATAAAACCCGAACTTCTCCCCTTTACAATATCTTACTCAGTATTTTAACGAGAAAAAAATAGATGATTGAAAATGAAGAATTTAAGGTTATTATCTAATAAATTATGTGTTTGCATCATTTTTTCGTATATATAATGAATTAATAACAAAAAACTGAAAATTCACAAAAACGTGGAAAAACGGCAAAATATGGCCTAATTCGATGATAATTTGCTTGACTCACATAAGGAAAAGGGGATGATAAACGTCAAAATATTCCTAAATTCGAAGATATTTAGTACAAAACAAAATGCAAGAAACTTGCTTAAAAATGCAATATTATGCGAAATTCTGAGAATTGAAGGCCAAATCACATATCGTGATACTACATGAAATAGTATCGAAATATTGGTAAAAATGAATATATATATACGTAATATCAAACTACATGAAAAACGTGAGAGAAGTCACTCTTTTACCAAATTTGAGGATTTTAACTTCGAATCATAAAGCGAGGTTTCGTATTATTTAGATCCAAGAAAAGACATATGACAATGTTGTTTCCAATACAAATGATAAAAACCAATGTTTTCATTAGAATTAAGTAAAATGTTCCTGATTTTCCGTTTATATTACCGATGGAAGATATACACGTAAAACCGCTCTATTCCGGCTGAAACGTCGATATATGCAACAAAAACAGAACTACTCCCCTTTTCAATATCTTACTCTGTATTTTAACGAGAAACAAATAGTTTATTGAAATTGAAGTATTTAAAGTTAATTTCTAATCAATTATGTGTTTGCATCATTTTTATCGTATGTTCAATGAATTAATAACAATAAACTGAAAATTCACCAAAACGTGGAAAAACGGCAAAATATTGCCTAATTCAATGATAATTTGTTTAAATCACATAAAGGAAAAGGGGATGATTAACGTCAAAATATTGCTAAATTCGATGATTTTTAGTACGAGACAAAATGCAAGAAAACTTGCTTAAAATGCAATATTATGCGAAATTCTGAGAATTGAAGGTCAAATCACACATCGTTATAGTACATGAAATAGTATCGAAATATTGGTAAAAATGAATATATATACGTAATATCAAACAACATGAAAAACGTGAAAAAAGTCACTGTCATACCAAATTTGAGGATTTTAACTTCCAATCATAGAGCGAGGTTTCGTATTATTTAGATCTAAGAAAAGACATATGACAATGTTGTTCCCGATACATATGATGAAAATCAATGTGTTTTCATTAGAATTAACTATAATGTTCTTGATTTTCCGTTTATATTAACGAGGGAAGATGTACACGTAAAACCGCTCTAATCCGGCTGAAACGTCGATATATGCAATAAAAACCGAACTTCTCCCCTTTACAATATCTTACTCTGTATTTTAACGAGAAACAAATAGATGATTGAAAATGAAGTATTTAAGGTTAATATCTAATCAATTATGTGTTTGCATCATTTTTATCGTATATTTAATGAATTAATACCAATAAACTGAAATTTCAGAAAAACGTGGAAAAACGGCAAAATATTGCCTAATTCGATGATATTTTGTTTCAATCACATAAAGGAAAAGGGTCAAAATATTGCTAAATTCGATGATTTTTAGTACGAAACAAAATGCAAGAAAACTTGCTTTAAATTCAATATTATGCGAAATTCTGAGAATTGAAGGCCAAATCAGATATCGTGATACTACAAGAAATAGTATCGAAATATTGGTAAAAATGAATATATATACGTAATATCAAACTACATGAAAAACGTGAAAGAAGTCACTATTATACGAAATTTGAGGATTTTAACTTCGAATCATAAAGCGAGGTTTCGTATTATTTAGATTCAAGAAAAAACATACGACAATGTTGTTTCCAATACAAATGATAAAAACCAATGTTTTCATTAGAATTAACTAAAATGTTCCTGATTTTCCGTTTATATTACCGATGGAAGATGTACACGTAAAACCGCTCTATTCCGGCTGAAACGTCGATATATGCAATAAAAACAGAACTTCTTCCCTTTTCAGTGTATTACTCTGTATTTTAACGAGAAACAAATAGTTGATTGAAAATGAAGCATTTAAGGTTAATTTCTAATGAATTACGTGTCTGCATCATTTTTATCGTATATATAATGAATTAATACCAATAAACTGAAAATTCACAAAAACGTGGAAAAACGGCAAAATATTACCTAATTCGATGATATTTTGTTTAAATCACATAAAGGAAAAGTGGATGATAAACGTCAAAATATTGCTAAATTCGATGATTTTTAGTACGAAACAAAATGCAAGAAAACTTGCTTAAAATGCAATATTATGCGAAATTCTGAGATTTGAAGGCAAAATCACTTATCGTGATACTGCATGAAATAGTATCGAATTATTGGTAAAAATGAACATATTTACGTAATATCAAACTACATGAAAAAGTGAAAAAATTCACTATTATACCAAATTTGAGGATTTTAACTACGAATCATAGAGCGAGGTTTCGTATTGTTTAGATCCAAGAAAAGACATATGACAATGTTGTTCCCGATACAAATGATAAAAATCAATGTGTTTTCATTAGAATTAACTAAAATGTTCCTGATTTTCCGTTTATATTACCAATGGAAGATGTACACGTAAAACCGCTCTATTCCAGCTGAAACGCGCAAATATGCAATAAAACCCGAACTTCTCCCCTTTACAATATCTTACTCAGTATTTTAACGAGAAACAAATAGATGATTGAAAATGAAGAATTTAAGGTTATTATCTAATAAATTATGTGTTTGCATCATTTTTTCGTATATATAATGAATTAATAACAAAAAACTGAAAATTCACAAAAACGTGGAAAAACGGCAAAATATGGCCTAATTCGATGATAATTTGCTTGAATCACATAAGGAAAAGGGGATGATAAACGTCAAAATATTCCTAAATTCGATGATATTTAGTACAAAACAAAATGCAAGAAACTTGCTTAAAAATGCAATGTTATGCGAAATTCTGAGAATTGAAGGCCAAACCACATATCGTGATACTACATGAAATAGTATCGAAATATTGGTAAAAATGAATATATATATACGTAATATCAAACTACATGAAAAACGTGAGAGAAGTCACTCTTTTACCAAATTTGAGGATTTTAACTTCGAATCATAAAGCGAGGTTTCGTATTATTTAGATCCAAGAAAAGACATATGACAATGTTGTTTCCAATACAAATGATAAAAACCAATGTTTTCATTAGAATTAACTAAAATGTTCCTGATTTTTTGTTTATATTACCGATGGAAGATATACACGTAAAACCGCTCTATTCCGGCTGAAACGTCGATATATGCAACAAAAACAGAACTCCTCCGCCTTTTCAATATCTTACTCTGTATTTTAACGAGAAACAAATAGTTTATTGAAATTGAAGTATTTAAAGTTAATTTCTAATCAATTATGTGTTTGCATCATTTTTATCGTATGTTCAATGAATTAATAACAATAAACTGAAAATTCACCAAAACGTGCAAAAACGGCAAAATATTGCCTAATTCAATGATAATTTGTTTAAATCACATAAAGGAAAAAGGGATGATTAACGTCAAAATATTGCTAAATTCGATGATTTTTAGTACGAAACAAAATGCAAGAAAACTTGCTTAAAATGTAATATTATGCGAAATTCTGAGAATTGAAGGTCAAATCACATATCGTGATAGTACATGAAATAGTATCGAAATATTGGTAAAAATGAATATATATACGTAATATCAAACAACATGAAAAACGTGAAAAAAGTCACTGTCATACCAAATTTGAGGATTTTAACTTCGAATCATAGAGCCAGGTTTCGTATTATTTAGATCCAAGAAAAGACATATGACAATGTTGTTCCCGATACATATGATGAAAATCAATGTGTTTTCGTTAGAATTAACTAAAATGTTCCTGATTTTACGTTTATATTCCCGATGGAAGATGTACACGTAAAACCTCTCTATACCGGCTGAAACGTCGATATATGCAATAAAAACCGAACTTCTCCTCTTTACAATATCTTACTCTGTATTTTAACGAGAAACAAATAGATGATTGAAAATGAAGTATTTAAGGTTAATATCTAATCAATTATGTGTTTGCATCATTTTTATCGTATATTTAATGAATTAATACCAATAAACTGAAATTTCAGAAAAACGTGGAAAAACGGCAAAATTACGTATATATATATTCATTTTTACCAATATTTCGATACTATTTCATGTAGTATCACGATATGTGATTTGGCCTTCAATTCTCAGAATTTCGCATAATATTGCATTTTTAAGCAAGTTTCTTGCATTTTGTTTTGTACTAAATATCATCGAATTTAGGAATATTTTGACGTTTATCATCCCCTTTTCCTTATGTGATTCAAACAAATTATCATCGAATTAGGCAATATTTTGCCGTTTTTCCACGTTTTTGTGAATTTTCAGTTTTTTGTTATTAATTCATTATATATACGAAAAAATGATGCAAACACATAATTGATTAGATATTAACCTTAAATACTTCATTTTCAATCATCTATTTGTTTCTCGTTAAAATACAGAGTAAGATATTGTAAAGGGGAGAAGTTCGGTTTTTATTGCATATATCGACGTTTCAGCCGGTATAGAGTGGTTTTACGTGTACATCTTCCATCTGTAATATAAACGTAAAATCAGGAACATTTTAGTTAATTCTAATGAAAACACATTGATTTTCATCATATGTATCGGGAACAACATTGTCATATGTCTTTTCTTGGATCTAAATAATACAAAACCTCGCTCTATGATTCGAAGTTAAAATCCTCAAATTTGGTATGACAGTGACTTTTTTCACGTTTTTCATGTTGTTTGATATTACGTATATATATTCATTTTTACCAATATTTCGATACTATTTCATGTACTATCACGATATGTGATTTGGCCTTCAATTCTCAGAATTTCGCATAATATTGCATTATAAGCAAGTTTTCTTGCATTTTGTTTCGTACTAAAAATCATCGAATTTGGCAATATTTTGGCGTTAATCATCCCCTTTTCGTTTATGTGATTTAAACATATTATCATTGAATTAGGCAATATTTTGCCGTTTTTGCACGTTGTTGTGAATTTTCAGTTTATTGTTATTAATTCATTGAACATACGATAAAAATGATGCAAACACATAATTGATTAGAAATTAACTTTAAATACTTCAATTTCAATAAACTATTTGTTTTTCGTTAAAATACAGAGTAAGATATTAAAAAGGGGAGGAGTTCTGTTTTTGTTGCATATATCGACGTTTCAGCCGGAATAGAGCGGTTTTACGTGTATATCTTCCATCGGTAATATAAACGGAAAATCAGGAACATTTTAGTTAATTCTAATGAAAACACATTGATTTTTATCATTTGTATCGGGAACAACATTGTCATATGTCTTTTCTTGGATCTAAACAATACGAAACCTCGCTTTATGAATCGTAGTTAAAATCCTAAAATTTGGTATAATAGTGAATTTTTTCACGTTTTTCATTTAGTTTGATATTACGTAAATATGTTCATTTTTACCAATAATTCGATACTATTTCATGCAGTATCACAATAAGTGATTTTGACTTAAAATCTCAGAATTTCGCATAAAATTGCATTTTAAGCAAGTTTTCTTGCATTTTGTTTCGTACCAAAAATCATCGAATTTAGCAATATTTTGACGTTTATCATCCACTTTTCCTTTATGTGATTTAAACAAAATATCATCGAATTAGGTAATATTTTGCCGTTTTTCCACGTTTTTGTGAATTTTCAGTTTATTGGTATTAATTCATTATATATACGATAAAAATGATGCAGACACGTAATTCATTAGAAATTAACCTTAAATGCTTCATTTTCAATCAACTATTTGTTTCTCGTTAAAATACAGAGTAATACATTGAAAAGGGAAGAAGTTCTGTTATTATTGCATATATCGACGTTTCAGCCGGAAAAGAGCGGTTTTACGTGTACATCTTCCATCGGTAATATAAACGGAAAATCAGGAACATTTTAGTTAATTCTAATGAAAACATTGGTTTTTATCATTTGTATTGGAAACAACATTGTCATATGTCTTTTCTTGGATCTAAATAACACGAAACCTCGCTTTATGATTCGAAGTTAAAATCCTCAAATTTCGTATAATAGTGACTTCTTTCACATTTTTCATGTAGTTTGATATTACGTATATATATTAATTTTTACCAATATTTCGATACTATTTCATATAGTATCACGATATCTGATTTGGCCTTCAATTCTCAGAATTTCGCATAATATTGCATTTAAAGAAAGTTTTCTTGCATTTTGTTTCGTACTAAAAATCATCGAATTTAGCAATATTTTGACCCTTTTCCTTTATGTGATTTAAACAAAATACCATCGAATTAGGCAATATTTTGCCGTTTTTCCACGTTTTTCTGAAATTTCAGTTTATTGGTATTAATTCATTAAATATACGACAAAAATGATGCAAACACATAATTGATTAGATATTAACCTTAAATACTTCATTTTCAATTTTCTATTTGTTTCTCGTTAAAATACTGAGTAAGATATTGTAAAGGGGAGAAGTTCGGTTTTTATTGCATATATCGACGTTTCAGCCGGTATAGAGCGGTTTTACGTGTACATCTTCCATCGGTAATATAAACGTAAAATCAGGAACATTTTAGTTAATTCTAATGAAAACACATTGATTTTCATCATTTGTATCGGGAACAACATTGTCAACATTTGTATCGGGAACAACATTCAATGATAATATGTTTAAATCACATAAACGAAAAGGGGATGATTAACGCCAAAATATTGCCAAATTCGATGATTTTTAGTACGAAACAAAATGCAAGAAAACTTGCTTAAAATGCAATATTGTGCGAAATTCTGAAAATTGAAGGCCAAATCACATATCGTGACAGTACATGAAATAGTATCGAAATATTGGTAAAAATGAATATATATACGTAATTTCCAACAACATGAAAAACGTGAAAAAAGTCACTGTCATACCAAATTTGAGGATTTTAACTTCGAATCATAGAGCGAAGTTTCGCATTATTTAGATCCATGAAAAGACATATGACAATGTTGTTCCCGATACATATGATGAAAATCAATGTGTTTTCATTAGAATTAACTAAAATGTTCCTGATTTTACGTTTATATTACCGATGGAAGAAGTACACGTAAAACCGCTCCATACTGCCTGAAACGTCGATATATGCAATAAAAACAGAACTTCACTTTTCAATGTATTACTCAGTATTTTAACGAGAAACAATTAGATGATTGAAAATGAAGTATTTAAGGTTAATATCTAATCAATTATGTGTTTGCATCATTTTTATCGTATATTTAATGAATTAATACCAATAAACTGAAATTTCAAAAAAAACGTGGAAAAACTGCAAAATATTGCCTAATTCGATGATATTTTGTTTAAATCACATAAAGGAAAAGGGTCAAAATATTGCTAAATTCGATGATTTTTAGAAGGAAAAAAATGCTAGAAAACTTGCTTTAAATGCAATATTATGCGAAATTCTGAGAATTGAAGGCCAAATCAGATATCGTGATACTACATGAAATAGTATCGAAATATTGGTAAAAATGAATATATATATGTAATAACAAACTACATGAAAAACGTGAAAGAAGTCACTATTATACGAAATTTGAGGATTTTAACTTCGAATCATAAAGCGAGGTTTCGTATTATTTAGATCCAAGAAAAGACATATGACAATGTTGTTTCCAATACAAATGATAAAAACCAATTTTTTCATTAGAATTAACTAAAATGTTCCTGATTTTCCGTTTATATTACCGATGGAAGATGTACACGTAAAACCGCTCTATTCCGGCTGAAACGTCGATATATGCAATAAAAACAGAACTTCTTCCCTTTTCAATGTATTACTCTGTATTTTAACGAGAAACAAATAGTTGATTGAAAATGAAGCATTTAAGGTTAATTTCTAATGAATTACGTGTCTGCATCATTTTTATCGTATATATAATGAATTAATACCAATAAACTGAAAATTCACAAAAACGAGAAAAAACGGCAAAATATTACCTAATTCGATGATATTTTGTTTAAATCACATAAAGGAAAAGTGGATGATAAACGTCAAAATATTGCTAAATTCGATGATTTTTAGTACGAAACAAAATGCAAGAAAACTTGCTTAAAATGAAATATTATGCGAAATTCTGAGATTTGAAGGCAAAATCACTTATCGTGATACTGCATGAAATAGTATCGAATTATTGGTAAAAATGAACATATTTACGTAATATCAAACTACATGAAAAACGTGAAAAAATTCACTATTATACCAAATTTGAGGATTTTAACTACGAATCATAAAGCGAGGTTTCGAATTGTTTAGATCCAAGAAAAGACATGACAATGTTGTTCCCGATACAAATGATAAAAATCAATGTGTTTTCATTAGAATTAACTAAAATGTTCCTGAATTTCCGTTTATATTACCGATGGAAGATGTACACGTAAAACCGCTCTATTCCAGCTGAAACGCGCAAATATGCAATAAAATCCGAACTTCTCCCCTTTACAATATCTTACTCAGTATTTTAACGAGAAACAAATAGATGATTGAAAATGAAGCATTTAAGGTTATTATCTAATAAATTATGTGTTTGCATCATTTTTTCGTACATATAATGAATTAATAAGAAAAAATTGAAAATTCACAAAAACGTGGAAAAACGGCAAAATATTGCCTAATTCGATGATAATTTGTTTGAATCACATAAGGAAAAGGGGATGATAAACGTCAAAATATTCCTAAATTCGATTATATTTGAAATGAAAACACATTGATTTTTATCATTTGTATCGGGAACAACATTGTCATATGTCTTTTCTTGGATCTAAACAATACGAAACCTCGCTTTATGATTCGTAGTTAAAATCCTCAAATTTGGTATAATAGTGAATTTTTTCACGTTTTTTATGTAGTTTGATATTACGTAAATATGTTCATTTTTACCAATAATTCGATACTTTTTCATGCAGTATCACGATAAGTGATTTTGCCTTCAAATCTCAGAATTTCGCATAATATTGCATTTTAAGCAAGTTTTCTTTCATTTTGTTTCGTACTAAAAATCATCGAATTTAGCAATATTTTGGCGTTATTCATCCCCTTTTCGTTTATGTGATTTAAACAAATTATCATTGAATTAGGAAATATTTTGCCGTTTTTGCACGTTTTGTGAATTTTCAGTTTATTGTTATTAATTCATTGAACATACGATAAAAATGATGCAAACACATAATTGATTAGAAAATAACTTTAAATACTTCAATTTCAATAAACTATTTGTTTCTCGTTAAAATACAGAGTAAGATATTAAAAAGGGGAGGAGTTCTGTTTTTGTTGCATATATCGACGTTTCAGCCGGAATAGAGCGGTTTTACGTGTATATCTTCCATCGGTAATATAAACGGAAAATCAGGAACATTTTAGTTAATTCTAATGAAAACACATTGATTTTTATCATTTGTATCGGGAACAACATTGTCATATGTCTTTTCTTGGATCTAAACAATACGAAACCTCGCTTTATGAATCGTAGTTAAAATCCTCAAATTTGGTATAATACTGAATTTTTTCACGTTTTTCATGTAGTTTGATATTACGTAAATATGTTCATTTTTACCAATAATTCGATACTATTTCATGCAGTATCACGATAAGTGATTTTGACTTCAAATCTCAGAATTTCGCATAATATTGCATTTTAAGCAAGTTTTCTTGCATTTTGTTTCGTACTAAAAATCATTGAATTTAGCAATATTTTGACGTTTATCATCCACTTTTCCTTTATGTGATTTAAACAAAATATCATCGAATTAGGTAATATTTTCCCGTTTTTCCACGTTTTTGTGAATTTTCAGTTTATTGGTATTAATTCATTATATATACGATAAAAATGATGCAGACACGTAATTCATTAGAAATTAACCTTAAATGCTTCATTTTCAAACAACTATTTGTTTCTCGTTAAAATACAGAGTAATACACTGAAAAGGGAAGAAGTTCTGTTTTTATTGCATATATCGACGTTTCAGCAGGAATAGAGCGGTTTTACGTGTACATCTTCCATCGGTAATATAAACGGAAAATCAGGAACATTTTAGTTAATTCTAATGAAAACATTGGTGTTTATCATTTGTATTGGAAACAACATTGTCATATGTCTTTTCTTGGATCTAAATAATGCGAAACCTCGCTTTATGATTCGAAGTTAAAATCCTCAAATTTCGTTTAATAGTGACTTCTTTCACGTTTTTCATGTAGTTTAATATTACGTATATATATTCATTTTTACCAATATTTCGATACTATTTCATGTAGTATCACGATATCTGATTTGTCCTTCAATTCTCAGAATTTCGCATAATATTGCATTTAAAGCAAGTTTTCTTGCATTTTGTTTCGTACTAAAAATCATCAAATTTAGCAATATTTTGACCCTTTTCCTTTATGTGATTTAAACAAGATATCATCGAATTAGGCAATATTTTGCCGTTTTTCCACGTTTTTGTGAAATTTCACTTTATTGGTATTAATTCATTAAATATACGATAAAAATGATGCAAACACATAATTGATTAGATATTAACGTTAAATACTTCAATTTCAATCATCTATTTGTTTCTCGTTAAAATACAGAGTAAGATATTATAAAGGGGGGAAGTTCGGTTTTTATTGCATATATCGACGTTTCAGCCGGAATAGAGCGGTTTTACGTGTACATCTTCCATCGGTAATATAAACGTAAAATCAGGAACATTTTAGTTAATTCTAATGAAAACACATTGATTTTCATCATATGTATCGGGAACAACATTGTCACATGTCTTTTCTTGGATCTAAATAATACGAAACTTCGCTCTATGATTCGAAGTTAAAATCCTCAAATTTGGTATGACAGTGACGTTTTTCACGTTTTCCATGTTGTTTGATATTACGTATATATATATTCATTTTTACCAATATTTCGATACTATTTCATATACTATCACGATATGTGATTTGGCCTTCAATTCTCAGAATTTCGCATAATATTGCATTTTAAGCAAGTTTTCTTGCATTTTGTTTCGTACTAAAAATCATCGAATTTAGCAATATTTTGACGTTAATCATCCCCTTTTTCTTTATGTGATTTAAACAAATTTTCATTGAATTAGGCAATATTTTGCCGTTTTCCACGTTTTTGTGAATTTTCAGTTTTTTGTTATTAATTCATAGAACATACGATAAAAATGATGCAAACACATAATTGATTAGAAAATAACTTTAAATACTTAAATTTCAATAAACTATTTGTTTCTCGTTAAAATACAGAGTAAGATATTAAAAAGGGGAGGAGTTCTGTTTTTGTTGCATATATCGACGTTTCAGCCGGAATAGAGCGGTTTTACGTGTATATCTTCCATCGGTAATATAAACGGAAAATCAGGAACATTTTAGTTAATTCTAATGAAAACATTGGTTTTTATCATTTGTATTGGAAACAACATTGTCATATGTCTTTTCTTGGATCTAAATAATACGAAACCTCGCTTTATAATTCGAAGTTAAAATCCTCAAATTTGGTAAGAGAGTGACTTCTCTCACGTTTTAAATGTAGTTTGATATTACGTATATATATATTCATTTTTACCAATATTTCGATACTATTTCATGTAGTATCACGATATGTGATTTGGCCTTCAATTCTCAGAATTTCGCATAACATTGCATTTTTAAGCATGTTTCTTGCATTTTTTTTTGTACTAAATATCATCGAATTTAGGAATATTTTGACGTTTATCATCCCCTTTTCCTTATGTGATTCAAACAAATTATCATCGAATTAGGCAATATTTTGCCGTTTTTCCACGTTTTTGTGAATTTTCAGTTTTTTGTTATTAATTCATTATATATACGAAAAAATGATGCAAACACATAATTTATTAGATAATAACCTTAAATACTTCATTTTCAATCATCTATTTGTTTCTCGCTAAAATACTGAGTAAGATATTGTAAAGGGGAGAAGTTCGGATTTTATTGCATATTTGCGCGTTTCAGCTGGAATAGAGCGGTTTTACGTTTACATCTTCCATCGGTAATATAAACGGAAAATCAGGAACATTTTAGTTAATTCTAATGAAAACACATTGATTTTTATCATTTGTATCGGGAACAACATTGTCAGATGTCTTTTCTTGGATCTAAACAATATGAAACTTCGCTTTATGATTCGTAGTTAAAATCCTTAAATTTGGTATAATAGTGAATTTTTTCACGTTTTTCATGTAGTTTGATATTACGTAAATATGTTCATTTTTACCAATAATTCGATACTATTTCATACAGTATCACGATAAGTGATTTTGCCTTCAAATCTCAGAATTTCGCATAATATTGCATTTTAAGCAAGTTTTCTTGCATTTTGTTTCGTACTAAAAATCATCGAATTTAGCAATATTTTGACGTTTATCATCCACTTTTCCTTTATGTGATTTAAACAAAATATCATCGAATTAGGTAATATTTTGCCGTTTTTCCACGTTTTGTGAATTTTCAGTTTATTGGTATTAATTCATTATATATACGATAAAAATGATGCAGACACGTAATTCATTAGAAATTAACCTTAAATGCTTCATTTTCAAACAACTATTTGTTTCTCGTTAAAATACAGAGTAATACACTGAAAAGGGAAGAAGTTCTGTTTTTATTGCATATATCGACGTTTCAGCAGGAATAGAGCGGTTTTACGTGTACATCTTCCATCGGTAATATAAACGGAAAATCAGGAACATTTTAGTTAATTCTAATGAAAACATTGGTGTTTATCATTTGTATTGGAAACAACAATGTCATATGTCTTTTCTTGGATCTAAATAATGCGAAACCTCGCTTTATGATTCGAAGTTAAAATCCTCAAATTTCGTATAATAGTGACTTCTTTCACGTTTTTCATGTAGTTTAATATTACGTATATATATTCATTTTTACCAATATTTCGATACTATTTCATGTAGTATCACGATATCTGATTTGTCCTTCAATTCTCAGAATTTCGCATAATATTGCATTTAAAGCAAGTTTTCTTGCATTTTGTTTCGTACTAAAAATCATCAAATTTAGCAATATTTTGACCCTTTTCCTTTATGTGATTTAAACAAAATATCATCGAATTAGGCAATATTTTGCCGTTTTTCCACGTTTTTGTGAAATTTCACTTTATTGGTATTAATTCATTAAATATACGATAAAAATGATGCAAACACATAATTGATTAGATATTAACGTTAAATACTTCAATTTCAATAATCTATTTGTTTCTCGTTAAAATACAGAGTAAGATATTATAAAGGGGAGAAGTTCGGTTTTTATTGCATATATCGACGTTTCAGCCGGAATAGAGCGGTTTTACGTGTACATCTTCCATCGGTAATATAAACGTAAAATCAGGAACATTTTAGTTAATTCTAATGAAAACACATTGATTTTCATCATATGTATCGGGAACAACATTGTCATATGTCTTTTCTTGGATCTAAATAATACGAAACTTCGCTCTATGATTCGAAGTTAAAATCCTCAAATTTGGTATGACAGTGACGTTTTTCACGTTTTTCATGTTGTTTGATATTACGTATATATATATTCATTTTTACCAATATTTCGATACTATTTCATATACTATCACGATATGTGATTTGGCCTTCAATTCTCAGAATTTCGCATAATATTGCATTTAAAGCAAGTTTTCTTGCATTTTGTTTCGTACTAAAAATCATCGAATTTAGCAATATTTTGACGTTAATCATCCCCTTTTCCTTTATGTGATTTAAAAAAATTTTCATTGAATTAGGCAATATTTTGCCGTTTTCCACGTTTTTTTGAATTTTCAGTTTTTTGTTATTAATTCATAGAACATACGATAAAAATGATGCAAACACATAATTGATTAGAAAATAACTTTAAATACTTAAATTTCAATAAACTATTTGTTTCTCGTTAAAATACAGAGTAAGATATTAAAAAGGGGAGGAGTTCTGTTTTTGTTGCATATATCGACGTTTCAGCCGGAATAGAGCGGTTTTACGTGTATATCTTCCATCGGTAATATAAACGGAAAATCAGGAACATTTTAGTTAATTCTAATGAAAACATTGGTTTTTATCATTTGTATTGGAAACAACATTGTCATATGTCTTTTCTTGGATCTAAATAATACGAAACCTCGCTTTATAATTCGAAGTTAAAATCCTCAAATTTGGTAAGAGAGTGACTTCTCTCACGTTTTAAATGTAGTTTGATATTACGTATATATATATTCATTTTTACCAATATTTCGATACTATTTCATGTAGTATCACGATATGTGATTTGGCCTTCAATTCTCAGAATTTCGCATAACATTGCATTTTTAAGCATGTTTCTTGCATTTTATTTTGTACTAAATATCATCGAATTTAGGAATATTTTGACGTTTATCATCCCCTTTTCCTTATGTGATTCAAACAAATTATCATCGAATTAGGCAATATTTTGCCGTTTTTCCACGTTTTTGTGAATTTTCAGTTTTTTGTTATTAATTCATTATATATACGAAAAAATGATGCAAACACATAATTTATTAGATAATAACCTTAAATACTTCATTTTCAATCATCTATTTGTTTCTCGCTAAAATACTGAGTAAGATATTGTAAAGGGGAGAAGTTCGGATTTTATTGCATATTTGCGCGTTTCAGCTGGAATAGAGCGGTTTTACGTTTACATCTTCCATCGGTAATATAAACGGAAAATCAGGAACATTTTAGTTAATTCTAATGAAAACACATTGATTTTTATCATTTGTATCGGGAACAACATTGTCAGATGTCTTTTCTTGGATCTAAACAATATGAAACTTCGCTTTATGATTCGTA
Source organism: Procambarus clarkii (assembly GCF_040958095.1). Taxonomy (NCBI): domain Eukaryota; kingdom Metazoa; phylum Arthropoda; class Malacostraca; order Decapoda; family Cambaridae; genus Procambarus; species Procambarus clarkii. The sequence goes on along the minus strand of NC_091214.1, from coordinate 2,099,042 downwards.
GTTAAAATCCTTAAATTTGGTATAATAGTGAATTTTTTCACGTTTTTCATGTAGTTTGATATTACGTAAATATGTTCATTTTTACCAATAATTCGATACTATTTCATACAGTATCACGATAAGTGATTTTGCCTTCAAATCTCAGAATTTCGCATAATATTGCATTTTAAGCAAGTTTTCTTGCATTTTGTTTCGTACTAAAAATCATCGAATTTAGCAATATTTTGACGTTTATCATCCACTTTTCCTTTATGTGATTTAAACAAAATATCATCGAATTAGGTAATATTTTGCCGTTTTTCCACGTTTTTGTGAATTTTCAGTTTATTGGTATTAATTCATTATATATACGATAAAAATGATGCAGACACGTAATTCATTAGAAATTAACCTTAAATGCTTCATTTTCAAACAACTATTTGTTTCTCGTTAAAATACAGAGTAATACACTGAAAAGGGAAGAAGTTCTGTTTTTATTGCACATATCGACGTTTCAGCCGGAATAGAGCGGTTTTACGTGTACATCTTCCATCGGTAATATAAACGGAAAATCAGGAACATTTTAGTTAATTCTAATGAAAACATTGGTTCTTATCATTTGTATTGGAAACAACATTGTCATATGTCTTTTCTTGGATCTAAATAATGCGAAACCTCGCTTTATGATTCGAAGTTAAAATCCTCAAATTTCGTATAATAGTGACTTCTTTCACGTTTTTCATGTAGTTTAATATTACGTATATATATTCATTTTTACCAATATTTCGATACTATTTCATGTAGTATCACGATATCTGATTTGTCCTTCAATTCTCAGAATTTCGCATAATATTGCATTTAAAGCAAGTTTTCTTGCATTTTGTTTCGTACTAAAAATCATCAAATTTAGCAATATTTTGACCCTTTTCCTTTATGTGATTTAAACAAAATATCATCGAATTAGGCAATATTTTGCCGTTTTTCCACGTTTTTGTGAAATTTCACTTTATTGGTATTAATTCATTAAATATACGATAAAAATGATGCAAACACATAATTGATTAGATATTAACGTTAAATACTTCAATTTCAATCATCTATTTGTTTCTCGTTAAAATACAGAGTAAGATATTATAAAGGGGAGAAGTTCGGTTTTTATTGCATATATCGACGTTTCAGCCGGAATAGAGCGGTTTTACGTGTACATCTTCCATCGGTAATATAAACGTAAAATCAGGAACATTTTAGTTAATTCTAATGAAAACACATTGATTTTCATCATATGTATCGGGAACAACATTGTCATATGTCTTTTCTTGGATCTAAATAATACGAAACTTCGCTCTATGATTCGAAGTTAAAATCCTCAAATTTGGTATGACAGTGACGTTTTTCACGTTTTTCATGTTGTTTGATATTACGTATATATATATTCATTTTTACCAATATTTCGATACTATTTCATATACTATCACGATATGTGATTTGGCCTTCAATTCTCAGAATTTCGCATAATATTGCATTTAAAGCAAGTTTTCTTGCATTTTGTTTCGTACTAAAAATCATCGAATTTAGCAATATTTTGACGTTAATCATCCCCTTTTCCTTTATGTGATTTAAACAAATTTTCATTGAATTAGGCAATATTTTGCCGTTTTCCACGTTTTCGTGAATTTTCAGTTTTTTGTTATTAATTCATAGAACATACGATAAAAATGATGCAAACACATAATTGATTAGAAAATAACTTTAAATACTTAAATTTCAATAAACTATTTGTTTCTCGTTAAAATACAGAGTAAGATATTAAAAAGGGGAGGAGTTCTGTTTTTGTTGCATATATCGACGTTTCAGCCGGAATAGAGCGGTTTTACGTGTATATCTTCCATCGGTAATATAAACGGAAAATCAGGAACATTTTAGTTAATTCTAATGAAAACATTGGTTTTTATCATTTGTATTGGAAACAACATTGTCATATGTCTTTTCTTGGATCTAAATAATACGAAACCTCGCTTTATAATTCGAAGTTAAAATCCTCAAATTTGGTAAGAGAGTGACTTCTCTCACGTTTTAAATGTAGTTTGATTTTACGTATATATATATTCATTTTTACCAATATTTCGATACTATTTCATGTAGTATCACGATATGTGATTTGGCCTTCAATTCTCAGAATTTCGCATAACATTGCATTTTTAAGCATGTTTCTTGCATTTTATTTTGTACTAAATATCATCGAATTTAGGAATATTTTGACGTTTATCATCCCCTTTTCCTTATGTGATTCAAACAAATTATCATCGAATTAGGCAATATTTTGCCGTTTTTCCACGTTTTTGTGAATTTTCAGTTTTTTGTTATTAATTCATTATATATACGAAAAAATGATGCAAACACATAATTTATTAGATAATAACCTTAAATACTTCATTTTCAATCATCTATTTGTTTCTCGCTAAAATACTGAGTAAGATATTGTAAAGGGGAGAAGTTCGGATTTTATTGCATATTTGCGCGTTTCAGCTGGAATAGAGCGGTTTTACGTTTACATCTTCCATCGGTAATATAAACGGAAAATCAGGAACATTTTAGTTAATTCTAATGAAAACACATTGGTTTTTATCATTTGTATCGGGAACAACATTGTCAGATGTCTTTTCTTGGATCTAAACAATATGAAACTTCGCTTTATGATTCGTAGTTAAAATACTTAAATTTGGTATAATAGTGAATTTTTTCACGTTTTTCATGTAGTTTGATATTACGTAAATATGTTCATTTTTACCAATAATTCGATACTATTTCATACAGTATCACGATAAGTGATTTTGCCTTCAAATCTCAGAATTTCGCATAATATTGCATTTTAAGCAAGTTTTCTGGCATTTTGTTTCGTACTAAAAATCATCGAATTTAGCAATATTTTGACGTTTATCATCCACTTTTCCTTTATGTGATTTAAACAAAATATCATCGAATTAGGTAATATTTTGCCGTTTTTCCACGTTTTTGTGAATTTTCAGTTTATTGGTATTAATTCATTATATATACGATAAAAATGATGCAGACACGTAATTCATTAGAAATTAACCTTAAATGCTTCATTTTCAATCAACTATTTGTTTCTCGTTAAAATACAGAGTAATACATTCAAAAGGGAAGAAGTTCTGTTTTTATTGCACATATCGACGTTTCAGCCGGAATAGAGCGGTTTTACGTGTACATCTTCCATCGGTAATATAAACGGAAAATCAGGAACATTTTAGTTAATTCTAATGAAAACATTGGTTCTTATCATTTGTATTGGAAACAACATTGTCATATGTCTTTTCTTGGATCTAAATAATACGAAACCTCGCTTTATGATTCGAAGTTAAAATCCTCAAATTTCGTATAATAGTGACTTCTTTCACGTTTTTCATGTAGTTTGATATTACGTATATATATTCATTTTTACCAATATTTCGATACTATTTCATGTAGTATCACGATATGTGATTTGGCCTTCAATTCTCAGAATTTCGCATAATATTGCATTTTTAAGCAAGTTTCTTGCATTTTGTTTTGTACTAAATATCATCGAATTTAGGAATATTTTGACGTTTATCATCCCCTTTGCCTTATGTGATTCAAACAAATTATCATCGAATTAGGCAATATTTTGCCGTTTTTCCACGTTTTTGTGAATTTTCAGTTTTTTGTTATTAATTCATTATATATACGAAAAAATGAAGCAAACACATAATTGATTAGATATTAACCTTAAATACTTCATTTTCAATCATCTATTTGTTTCTCGTTAAAATACAGAGTAAGATATTGTAAAGGGGAGAAGTTCGGTTTTTATTGCATATATCGACGTTTCAGCCGGTATAGAGTGGTTTTACGTGTACATCTTCCATCGGTAATATAAACGTAAAATCAGGAACATTTTAGTTAATTCTAATGAAAACACATTGATTTTCATCATATGTATCGGGAACAACATTGTCATATGTCTTTTCTTGGATCTAAATAATACGAAACCTCGCTCTATGATTCGAAGTTAAAATCCTCAAATTTGGTATGACAGTGACTTTTTTCACGTTTTTCATGTTGTTTGATATTACGTATATATATTCATTTTTACCAATATTTCGATACTATTTCATGTACTATCACGATATGTGATTTGGCCTCCAATTCTCAGAATTTCGCATAATATTGCATGTTAAGCAAGTTTTCTTGCATTTTGTTTCGTACTAAAAATCATCGAATTTGGCAATATTTTGGCGTTAATCATCCCCTTTTCGTTTATGTGATTTAAACATATTATCATTGAATTAGGCAATATTTTGCCGTTTTTGCACGTTGTTGTGAATTTTCAGTTTATTGTTATTAATTCATTGAACATACGATAAAAATGATGCAAACACATAATTGATTAGAAATTAACTTTAAATACTTCAATTTCAAAAACTATTTGTTTCTCGTTAAAATACAGAGTAAGATATTGAAAAGGCGGAGGAGTTCTGTTTTTGTTGCATATATCGACGTTTCAGCCGGAATAGAGCGGTTTTACGTGTATATCTTCCATCGGTAATATAAACGGAAAATTAGGAACATTTTAGTTAATTCTAATGAAAACATTGGTTTTTATCATTTGTATTGGAAACAACATTGTCATATGTCTTTTCTTGGATCTAAATAATACGAAACCTCGCTTTATGATTCGAAGTTAAAATCCTCAAATTTGGTAAAAGAGTGACTTCTCTCACGTTTTTCATGTAGTTTGATATTACGTATATATATATTCATTTTTACCAATATTTCGATACTATTTCATGTAGTATCACGATATGTGATTTGGCCTTCAATTCTCAGAATTTCGCATAATATTGCATTTTTAAGCAAGTTTCTTGCATTTTGTTTTGTACTAAATATCATCGAATTTAGGAATATTTTGACGTTTATCATCCCCTTTTCCTTATGTGATTCAAACAAATTATCATCGAATTAGGCAATATTTTGCCGTTTTTCCACGTTTTTGTGAATTTTCAGTTTTTTGTTATTAATTCATTATATATACGAAAAAATGATGCAAACACATAATTTATTAGATAATAACCTTAAATACTTAATTTTCAATCATCTATTTGTTTCTCGTTAAAATACAGAGTAAGATATTATAAAGGGGAGAAGTTCGGTTTTTATTGCATATATCGTCGTTTCAGCCGGAATAGAGCGGTTTTACGTGTACATCTTCCATCGGTAATATAAACGTAAAATCAGGAACATTTTAGTTAATTCTAATGAAAACACATTGATTTTCATCATATGTATCGGGAACAACATTGTCATGTCTTTTCTTGGATCTAAATAATACGAAACTTCGCTCTATGATTCGAAGTTAAAATCCTCAAATTTGGTATGACAGTGACGTTTTTCACGTTTTTCATGTAGTTTGATATTACGTATATATATATTCATTTTTACCAATATTTCGATACTATTTCATGTAGTATCACGATATGTGATTTGGCCTTCAATTCTCAGAATTTCGCATAATATTGCATTTTAAGCAAGTTTTCTTGCATTTTGTTTCGTACTAAAAATCATCGAATTTAGCAATATTTTGACGTTAATCATCCCCTTTTCCTTTATGTGATTTAAACAAATTTTCATTGAATTAGGCAATATTTTGCCGTTTTCCACGTTTTTGTGAATTTTCAATTTATTGTTATTAATTCATAGAACATACGATAAAAATGATGCAAACACATAATTGATTAGAAAATAACTTTAAATACTTCAATTTCAATAAACTATTTGTTTCTCGTTTAAATACAAAGTAAGATATTGAAAAGGCGGAGGAGTTCTGTTTTTGTTGCATATATCGACGTTTCAGCCGGAATAGAGCGGTTTTACGTGTATATCTTCCATCGGTAATATAAACGGAAAATCAGGAACATTTTAGTTAATTCTAATGAAAACACATTGATTTTTATCATTTGTATCGGGAACAACATTGTCATATGTCTTTTCTTGGATCTAAACAATACGAAACCTCGCTTTATGAATCGTAGTTAAAATACTCAAATTTGGTATAATAGTGAATTTTTTCACGTTTTTCATGTAGTTTGATATTACGTAAATATGTTCATTTTTACCAATAATTCGATACTATTTCATGCAGTATCACAATAAGTGATTTTGACTTCAAATCTCAGAATTTCGCATAAAATTGCATTTTAAGCAAGTTTTCTTGCATTTTGTTTCGTACCAAAAATCATCGAATTTAGCAATATTTTGACGTTTATCATCCACTTTTCCTTTATGTGATTTAAACAAAATATCATCGAATTAGGTAATATTTTGCCGTTTTTCCACGTTTTTGTGAATTTTCAGTTTATTGGTATTAATTCATTATATATACGATAAAAATGATGCAGACACGTAATTCATTAGAAATTAACCTTAAATTCTTCATTTTCAATCAACTATTTGTTTCTCGTTAAAATACAGAGTAATACATTGAAAAGGGAAGAAGTTCTGTTTTTATTGCATATATCGACGTTTCAGCCGGAATAGAGCGGTTTTACGTGTACATCTTCCATCGGTAATATAAACGGAAAATCAGGAACATTTTAGTTAATTCTAATGAAAACATTGGTTTTTATCATTTGTATTGGAAACAACATTGTCATATGTCTTTTCTTGGATCTAAATAATACAAAACCTCACTTTATGATTCGAAGTTAAAATCCTCAAATTTCGTATAATAGTGATAATAGTAATATAATATAATAGTAATACAATATTTCTTTCACGTTTTTCATGTAGTTTGATATTACGTATATATATTCATTTTTACCAATATTTCGATACTATTTCATGTAGTATCACGATATCTGATTTGGCCTTCAATTCTGAGAATTTTGCATAATATTGCATTTAAAGCAAGTTTTCTTGCATTTTGTTTCGTACTAAAAATCATCGAATTTAGCAATATTTTGACCCTTTTCCTTAATGTGATTTAAACAAAATATCATCGAATTAGGCAATATTTTTTCCGTTTTTCCACGTTTTTCTGAAATTTCAGTTTATTGGTATTAATTCATTAAATATACGATAAAAATGATGCAAACACATAATTGATTAGATATTAACTTTAAATACTTCAATATCAATCATCTATTTGTTTCTCGTTAAAATACAGAGTAAGATATTATAAAGGGGAGAAGTTCGGTTTTTATTGCATATATCGACGTTTCAGCCGGAATAGAGCGGTTTTACGTGTACATCTTCCATCGGTAATATAAACGTAAAATCAGGAACATTTTAGTTAATTCTAATGAAAACACATTGATTTTCATCATATGTATCGGGAACAACATTGTCATATGTCTTTTCTTGGATCTAAATAATACGAAACTTCGCTCTATGATTCGAAGTTAAAATCCTCAAATTTGGTATGACAGTGACGTTTTTCATGTTGTTTGATATTACGTATATATATATATTCATTTTTACCAATATTTCGATACTATTTCATGTACTATCACGATATGTGATTTGGCCTTCAATTCTCAGAATTTCGCATAATATTGCATTTTAAGCAAGTTTTCTTGCATTTTGTTTCGTACTAAAAATCATCGAATTTAGCAATATTTTGACGTTAATCATCCCCTTTTCCTTTATGTGATTTAAACAAATTTTCATTGAATTATGCAATATTTTGCCGTTTTCCACGTTTTTGTGAATTTTCAATTTATTGTTATTAATTCATAGAACATACGATAAAAATGATGCAAACACATAATTGATTAGAAAATAACTTTAAATACTTCAATTTCAATAAACTATTTGTTTCTCGTTAAAATACAGAGTAAGATATTAAAAAGGGGAGGAGTTCTGTTTTTGTTGCATATATCGACGTTTCAGCCGGAATAGAGCGGTTTTACGTGTATATCTTCCATCGGTAATATAAACGGAAAATCAGGAACATTTTAGTTAATTCTAATGAAAACACATTGATTTTTATCATTTGTATCGGGAACAACATTGTCATATGTCTTTTCTTGGATCTAAACAATACGAAACCTCGCTTTATGAATCGTAGTTAAAATCCTCAAATTTGGTATAATACTGAATTTTTTCACGTTTTTCATGTAGTTTGATATTCCGTAAATATGTTCATTTTTACCAATAATTCGATACTATTTCATGCAGTATCACGATAAGTGATTTTGACTTCAAATCTCAGAATTTCGCATAATATTGCATTTTAAGCAAGTTTTCTTGCATTTTGTTTCGTACCAAAAATCATCGAATTTAGCAATATTTTGACGTTTATCATCCACTTTTCCTTTATGTGATTTAAACAAAATATCATCGAATTAGGTAATATTTTGCCGTTTTTCCACGTTTTTGTGAATTTTCAGTTTATTGGTATTAATTCATTATATATACGAAAAAAATGATGCAGACACGTAATTCATTAGAAATTAACCTTAAATTCTTCATTGTCAATCAACTATTTGTTTCTCGTTAAAATACAGAGTAATACATTGAAAAGGGAAGAAGTTCTGTTTTTATTGCATATATCGACGTTTCAGCCGGAATAGAGCGGTTTTACGTGTACATCTTCCATCGGTAATATAAACGGAAAATCAGGAACATTTTAGTTAATTCTAATGAAAACATTGGTGTTTATCATTTGTATTGGAAACAACATTGTCATATGTCTTTTCTTGGATCTAAATAATGCGAAACCTCGCTTAATGATTCGAAGTTAAAATCCTCAAATTTCGTATAATAGTGACTTCTTTCACGTTTTTCATGTAGTTTAATATTACGTATATATATTCATTTTTACCAATATTTCGATACTATTTCATGTAGTATCACGATATCTGATTTGTCCTTCAATTCTCAGAATTTCACATAATATTGCATTTAAAGCAAGTTTTCTTGCATTTTGTTTCGTACTAAAAATCATCAAATTTAGCAATATTTTGACCCTTTTCCTTTATGTGATTTAAACAAAATATCATCGAATTAGGCAATATTTTGCCGTTTTTCCACGTTTTTGTGAAATTTCACTTTATTGGTATTAATTCATTAAATATACGATAAAAATGATGCAAACACATAATTGATTAGATATTAACGTTAAATACTTCAATTTCAATCATCTATTTGTTTCTCGTTAGAATACAGAGTAAGATATTATAAAGGGGAGAATTTCGGTTTTTATTGCATATATCGACATTTCAGCCGGAATAGAGCGGTTTTACGTGTACATCTTCCATCGGTAATATAAACTTAAAATCAGGAACATTTTAGTTAATTCTAATGAAAACACATTGATTTTCATCATATGTATCGGGAACAACATTGTCATATGTCTTTTCTTGGATCTAAATAATACGAAACTTCGCTCTATGATTCGAAGTTAAAATCCTCAAATTTGGTATGACAGTGACGTTTTTCACGTTTTTCATGTTGTTTGATATTACGTATATATATATTCATTTTTACCAATATTTCGATACTATTTCATATACTATCACGATATGTGATTTGGCCTTCAATTCTCAGAATTTCGCATAATATTGCATTTTAAGCAAGTTTTCTTGCATTTTGCTTCGTACTAAAAATCATCGAATTTAGCAATATTTTGACCCTTTTCCTTAATGTGATTTAAACAAAATATCATCGAATTAGGCAATACTTTTTCCGTTTTTCCACGTTTTTCTGAAATTTCAGTTTATTGGTATTAATTCATTAAATATACGATAAAAATGATGCAAACACATAATTGATTAGATATTAACCTTAAATACTTCATTTTCAATCATCTATTTGTTTCTCGTTAAAATACTGAGTAAGATACTGTAAAGGGGAGAAGTTCGGTTTTTATTGCATATATAGACGTTTCAGACGGTATAGAGCGGTTTTACGTGTACATCTTCCATCGGTAATATAAACGTAAAATCAGGAACATTTTAGTTAATTCTAATGAAAACACATTGATTTTCATCAGATGTATCAGGAACAACATTGTCATATGTCTTTTCTTGGATCTAAATAATACGAAACCTCGCTCTATGATTCGAAGTTAAAATCCTCAAATTTGGTATGACAGTGACTTTTTTCACGTTTTTCATGTTGTTTGATAATACGTATATATATTCATTTTTACCAATATTTCGATACTATTTCATGTACTATCACGATATGTGATTTGGCCATCAATTCTCAGAATTTCGCATAATATTGCATTTTAAGCAAGTTTTCTTGCATTTTGTTTCGTACTAAAAATCATCGAATTTAGCAATATTTTGACGTTTATCATCCAATTTTCCTTTATGTGATTTAAACAAAATATCATCGAAATAGGTAATATTTTGCCGTTTTTCCACGTTTTTGTGATTTTTCAGTTTATTGGTATTAATTCATTATATATACGATAAAAATGATGCAGACACGTAATTCATTAGAAATTAACCTTAAATGCTTCATTTTCAAACAACTATTTGTTTCTCGTTAAAATACAGAGTAATACACTGAAAAGGGAAGAAGTTCTGTTTTTATTGCATTTATCGACGTTTCAGCAGGAATAGAGCGGTTTTACGTGTACATCTTCCATCGGTAATATAAACGGAAAATCAGGAACATTTTAGTTAATTCTAATGAAATCATTGGTTTTTATCATTTGTATTGGAAACAACATTGTCATATGTCTTTTTTTGGATCTAAATAATGCGAAACCTCGCTTTATGATTCGAAGTTAAAATCCTCAAATTTCGTATAATAGTGACTTCTTTCACGTTTTTCATGTAGTTTAATATTACGTATATATATTCATTTTTACCAATATTTCGATACTATTTCATGTAGTATCACGATATCTGATTTGTCCTTCAATTCTCAGAATTTCGCATAATATTGCATTTAAAGCAAGTTTTCTTGCATTTTGTTTCGTACTAAAAATCATCGAATTTAGCAATATTTTGTCTCTTTTCCTTTATGTGATTTAAACAAAATATCATCGAATTAGGCAATATTTTGCCGTTTTTCCACGTTTTTCTGAAATTTCAGTTTATTGGTAATAATTTATTAAATATACGATAAAAATGATGCAAACACATAATTGATTAGATATTAACCTTAAATACTTCATTTTCAATCATCTATTTGTTTCTCGTTAAAATACAGAGTAAGATATTGTAAAGGGGAGAAGTTCGGTTTTTATTGCATATATCGATGTTTCAGACGGTATAGAGAGGTTTTACGTGTACATCTTCCATCGGTAATATAAACGTAAAATCAGGAACATTTTAGTTAATTCTAATGAAAACACATTGATTTTCATCATATGTATCGGGAACAACATTGTCATATGTCTTTTCTTGGATCTAAATAATACGAAACCTCGCTCTATGATTCGAAGTTAAAATCCTCAAATTTGGTATGACAGTGACTTTTTTCACGTTTTTCATGTAGTTTGATATTACATATATATATCCATTTTACCAATATTTTGATACTATTTCAAGTAGCATCACGATATCTGATTTGGCCTTCAATTCTCAGAATTTCGCATAATATTGCATTTAAAGCAAGTTTTCTTGCATTTTGTTTCGTACTAAAAATCATCAAATTTAGCAATATTTTGACCCTTTTCCTTTATGTGATTTAAACAAAATATCATCGAATTAGGCAATATTTTGCCGTTTTTCCACGTTTTTGTGAAATTTCACTTTATTGGTATTAATTCATTAAATATACGATAAAAATGATGCAAACACATAATTGATTAGATATTAACGTTAAATACTTCAATTTCAATCATCTATTTGTTTCTCGTTAGAATACAGAGTAAGATATTATAAAGGGGAGAAGTTCGGTTTTTATTGCATATATCGACGTTTCAGCCGGAATAGAGCGGTTTTACGTGTACATCTTCCATCGGTAATATAAACGTAAAATCAGGAACATTTTAGTTAATTCTAATGAAAACACATTGATTTTCATCATATGTATCGGGAACAACATTGTCATATGTCTTTTCTTGGATCTAAATAATACGAAACTTCGCTCTATGATTCGAAGTTAAAATCATCAAATTTGGTATGACAGTGACGTTTTTCACGTTGTTTGATATTACGTATATATATATATATTCATTTTTACCAATATTTCGATACTATTTCATATACTATCACGATATGTGATTTGGCCTTCAATTCTCAGAATTTCGCATAATATTGCATTTTAAGCAAGTTTTCTTGCATTTTGTTTCGTACTAAAAATCATCGAATTTAGCAATATTTTGACGTTAATCATCCCCTTTTCCTTTATGTGATTTAAACAAATTTTCATTGAATTAGGCAATATTTTGCCGTTTTCCACGTTTTCGTGAATTTTCAATTTTTTGTTATTAATTCATAGAACATACGATAAAAATGATGCAAACACATAATTGATTAGAAAATAACTTTAAATACTTAAATTTCAATAAACTATTTGTTTCTCGTTAAAATACAGAGTAAGATATTAAAAAGGGGAGGAGTTCTGTTTTTGTTGCATATATCGACGTTTCAGCCGGAATAGAGCGGTTTTACGTGTATATCTTCCATCGGTAATATAAACGGAAAATCAGGAACATTTTAGTTAATTCTAATGAAAACACATTGATTTTTATCATTTGTATCGGGAACAACATTTTCAAATGTCTTTTCTTAGATCTAAACAATACGAAACCTCGCTTTATGAATCGTAGTTAAAATCCTCAAATTTGGTATAATAGTGAATTTTTTCACGTTTTTCATGTAGTTTGATATTACGTAAATATGTTCATTTTTACCAATAATTCGATACTATTTCATGCAGTATCACGATAAGTGATTTTGACTTCAAATCTAAGAATTTCGCATAATATTGCATTTTAAGCAAGTTTTCTTGCATTTTGTTTCGTACCAAAAAATCATCGAATTTAGCAATATTTTGACGTTTATCATCCACTTTTCCTTTATGTGATTTAAACAAAATATCATCGAATTAGGTAATATTTTGCCGTTTTTCCTCGTTTTTGTGAATTTTCAGTTTATTGGTATTAATTCATTATATATACGATAAAAATGATGCAGACACGTAATTCATTAGAAATTAACCTTAAATTCTTCATTTTCAATCAACTATTTGTTTATCGTTAAAATACAGAGTAATACATTGAAAAGGGAAGATGTTCTGTTTTTATTGCATATATCGACGTTTCAGCCGGAATAGAGCGGTTTTACGTGTACATCTTCCATCGGTAATATAAACGGAAAATCAGGAACATTTTAGTTAATTCTAATGAAAACATTGGTTTTTATCATTTGTATTGGAAACAACATTGTCATATGTCTTTTCTTGGATCTAAATAATACAAAACCTCACTTTATGATTCGAAGTTAAAATCCTCAAATTTCGTATAATAGTGATAATAGTAATATAATAGTAATATAATATTTCTTTCACGTTTTTCATGTAGTTTGATATTACGTATATATATTCATTTTTACCAATATTTCGTTACTATTTCATGTAGTATCACGATATCTGATTTGGCCTTCAATTCTGAGAATTTTGCATAATATTGCATTTAAAGCAAGTTTTCTTGCATTTTGTTTCGTACTAAAAATCATCGAATATAGCAATATTTTGACCCTTTTCCTTAATGTGATTTAAACAAAATATCATCGAATTAGGCAATACTTTTTCCGTTTTTCCACGTTTTTCTGAAATTTCAGTTTATTGGTATTAATTCATTAAATATACGATAAAAATGATGCAAACACATAATTGATTAGATATTAACCTTAAATACTTCATTTTCAATCATCTATTTGTTTCTCGTTAAAATACTGAGTAAGATACTGTAAAGGGGAGAAGTTCGGTTTTTATTGCATATATAGACGTGTCAGCCGGTATAGAGCGGTTTTACGTGTACATCTTCCATCGGTAATATAAACGTAAAATCAGGAACATTTTAGTTAATTCTAATGAAAACACATTGATTTTCATCATATGTATCGGGAACAACATTGTCATATGTCTTTTCTTGGATCTAAATAATACGAAACCTCGCTCTATGATTCGAAGTTAAAATCCTCAAATTTGGTATGACAGTGACTTTTTTCACGTTTTTCATGTTGTTTGATATTACGTATATATATTCATTTATACCAATATTTCGATACTATTTCAAGTACTATCACGATATGTGATTTGGCCATCAATTCTCAGAATGTCGCATAATATTGCATTTTAAGCAAGTTTTCTTGCATTTTGTTTCGTACTAAAAATCATCGAATTTAGCAATATTTTGACGTTTATCATCCAATTTTCCTTTATGTGATTTAAACAAAATATCATCGAAATAGGTAATATTTTGCCGTTTTTCCACGTTTTTGTGATTTTTCAGTTTATTGGTATTAATTCATTATATATACGATAAAAATGATGCAGACACGTAATTCATTAGAAATTAACCTTAAATGCTTCATTTTCAAACAACTATTTGTTTCTCGTTAAAATACAGAGTAATACACTGAAAAGGCAAGAAGATCTGTTTTTATTGCATTTATCGACGTTTCAGCAGGAATAGAGCGGTTTTACGTGTACATCTTCCATCGGTAATATAAACGGAAAATCAGGAACATTTTAGTTAATTCTAATGAAAACATTGGTTTTTATCATTTGTATTGGAAACAACATTGTCATATGTCTTTTTTTGGATCTAAATAATGCGAAACCTCGCTTTATGATTCGAAGTTAAAATCCTCAAATTTCGTATAATAGTGACTTCTTTCACGTTTTTCATGTAGTTTAATATTACGTATATATATTCATTTTTACCAATATTTCGATACTATTTCATGTAGTATCACGATATCTGATTTGTCCTTCAATTCTCAGAATTTCGCATAATATTGCATTTAAAGCAAGTTTTCTTGCATTTTGTTTCGTACTAAAAATCATCGAATTTAGCAATATTTTGTCTCTTTTCCTTTATGTGATTTAAACAAAATATCATCGAATTAGGCAATATTTTGCCGTTTTTCCACGTTTTTCTGAAATTTCAGTTTATTGGTAATAATTTATTAAATATACGATAAAAATGATGCAAACACATAATTGATTAGATATTAACCTTAAATACTTCATTTTCAATCATCTATTTGTTTCTCGTTAAAATACAGAGTAAGATATTGTAAAGGGGAGAAGTTCGGTTTTTATTGCATATATCGATGTTTCAGACGGTATAGAGAGGTTTTACGTGTACATCTTCCATCGGTAATATAAACGTAAAATCAGGAACATTTTAGTTAATTCTAATGAAAACACATTGATTTTCATCATATGTATCGGGAACAACATTGTCATATGTCTTTTCTTGGATCTAAATAATACGAAACCTCGCTCTATGATTCGAAGTTAAAATCCTCAAATTTGGTATGACAGTGACTTTTTTCACGTTTTTCATGTAGTTTGATATTACATATATATATCCATTTTACCAATATTTTGATACTATTTCAAGTAGCATCACGATATCTGATTTGGCCTTCAATTCTCAGAATTTCGCATAATATTGCATTTAAAGCAAGTTTTCTTGCATTTTGTTTCGTACTAAAAATCATCAAATTTAGCAATATTTTGACCCTTTTCCTTTATGTGATTTAAACAAAATATCATCGAATTAGGCAATATTTTGCCGTTTTTCCACGTTTTTGTGAAATTTCACTTTATTGGTATTAATTCATTAAATATACGATAAAAATGATGCAAACACATAATTGATTAGATATTAACGTTAAATACTTCAATTTCAATCATCTATTTGTTTCTCGTTAGAATACAGAGTAAGATATTATAAAGGGGAGAAGTTCGGTTTTTATTGCATATATCGACGTTTCAGCCGGAATAGAGCGGTTTTACGTGTACATCTTCCATCGGTAATATAAACGTAAAATCAGGAACATTTTAGTTAATTCTAATGAAAACACATTGATTTTCATCATATGTATCGGGAACAACATTGTCATATGTCTTTTCTTGGATCTAAATAATACGAAACTTCGCTCTATGATTCGAAGTTAAAATCCTCAAATTTGGTATGACAGTGACGTTTTTCACGTTTTTCATGTTGTTTGATATTACGTATATATATATATTCATTTTTACCAATATTTCGATACTATTTCATATACTATCACGATATGTGATTTGGCCTTCAATTCTCAGAATTTCGCATAATATTGCATTTTAAGCAAGTTTTCTTGCATTTTGTTTCGTACTAAAAATCATCGAATTTAGCAATATTTTGACGTTAATCATCCCCTTTTCCTTTATGTGATTTAAACAAATTTTCATTGAATTAGGCAATATTTTGCCGTTTTCCACGTTTTCGTGAATTTTCAATTTTTTGTTATTAATTCATAGAACATACGATAAAAATGATGCAAACACATAATTGATTAGAAAATAACTTTAAATACTTAAATTTCAATAAACTATTTGTTTCTCGTTAAAATACAGAGTAAGATATTAAAAAGGGGAGGAGTTCTGTTTTTGTTGCATATATCGACGTTTCAGCCGGAATAGAGCGTTTTTACGTGTATATCTTCCATCGGTAATATAAACGGAAAATCAGGAACATTTTAGTTAATTCTAATGAAAACACATTGATTTTTATCATTTGTATCGGGAACAACATTTTCATATGTCTTTTCTTAGATCTAAACAATACGAAACCTCGCTTTATGAATCGTAGTTAAAATCCTCAAATTTGGTATAATAGTGAATTTTTTCACGTTTTTCATGTAGTTTGATATTACGTAAATATGTTCATTTTTACCAATAATTCGATACTATTTCATGCAGTATCACGATAAGTGATTTTGACTTCAAATCTAAGAATTTCGCATAATATTGCATTTTAAGCAAGTTTTCTTGCATTTTGTTTCGTACCAAAAATCATCGAATTTAGCAATATTTTGACGTTTATCATCCACTTTTCCTTTATGTGATTTAAACAAAATATCATCGAATTAGGTAATATTTTGCCGTTTTTCCTCGTTTTTGTGAATTTTCAGTTTATTGGTATTAATTCATTATATATTCGATAAAAATGATGCAGACACGTAATTCATTAGAAATTAACCTTAAATTCTTCATTTTCAATCAACTATTTGTTTATCGTTAAAATACAGAGTAATACATTCAAAAGGGAAGATGTTCTGTTTTTATTGCATATATCGACGTTTCAGCCGGAATAGAGCGGTTTTACGTGTACATCTTCCATCGGTAATATAAACGGAAAATCAGGAACATTTTAGTTAATTCTAATGAAAACATTGGTTTTTATCATTTGTATTGGAAACAACATTGTCATATGTCTTTTCTTGGATCTAAATAATACAAAACCTCACTTTATGATTCGAAGTTAAAATCCTCAAATTTCGTATAATAGTGATAATAGTAATATAATAGTAATATAATATTTCTTTCACGTTTTTCATGTAGTTTGATATTACGTATATATATTCATTTTTACCAATATTTCGTTACTATTTCATGTAGTATCACGATATCTGATTTGGCCTTCAATTCTGAGAATTTTGCATAATATTGCATTTAAAGCAAGTTTTCTTGCATTTTGTTTCGTACTAAAAATCATCGAATTTAGCAATATTTTGACCCTTTTCCTTAATGTGATTTAAACAAAATATCATCGAATTAGGCAATACTTTTTCCGTTTTTCCACGTTTTTCTGAAATTTCAGTTTATTGGTATTAATTCATTAAATATACGATAAAAATGATGCAAACACATAATTGATTAGATATTAACCTTAAATACTTCATTTTCAATCATCTATTTGTTTCTCGTTAAAATACTGAGTAAGATACTGTAAAGGGGAGAAGTTCGGTTTTTATTGCATATATAGACGTGTCAGCCGGTATAGAGCGGTTTTACGTGTACATCTTCCATCGGTAATATAAACGTAAAATCAGGAACATTTTAGTTAATTCTAATGAAAACACATTGATTTTCATCATATGTATCGGGAACAACATTGTCATATGTCTTTTCTTGGATCTAAATAATACGAAACCTCGCTCTATGATTCGAAGTTAAAATCCTCAAATTTGGTATGACAGTGACTTTTTTCACGTTTTTCATGTTGTTTGATATTACGTATATATATTCATTTATACCAATATTTCGATACTATTTCATGTACTATCACGATATGTGATTTGGCCATCAATTCTCAGAATTTCGCATAATATTGCATTTTAAGCAAGTTTTCTTGCATTTTGTTTCGTACTAAAAATCATCGAATTTAGCAATATTTTGACGTTTATCATCCAATTTTCCTTTATGTGATTTAAACAAAATATCATCGAATTAGGTAATATTTTGCCGTTTTTCCACGTTTTTGTGATTTTTCAGTTTATTGGTATTAATTCATTATATATACGATAAAAATGATGCAGACACGTAATTCATTAGAAATTAACCTTAAATGCTTCATTTTCAAACAACTATTTGTTTCTCGTTAAAATACAGAGTAATACACTGAAAAGGGAAGAAGTTCTGTTTTTATTGCATTTATCGACGTTTCAGCAGGAATAGAACGGTTTTAAGTGTACATCTTCCATCGGTAATATAAACGGAAAATCAGGAACACTTTAGTTAATTCTAATGAAAACATTGGTTTTTATCATTTGTATTGGAAACAACATTGTCATATGTCTTTTTTTGGATCTAAATAATGCGAAACCTCGCTTTATGATTCGAAGTTAAAATCCACAAATTTCGTATAATAGTGACTTCTTTCACGTTTTTCATGTAGTTTAATATTACGTATATATATTCATTTTTACCAATATTTCGATACTATTTCATGTAGTATCACGATATTTGATTTGTCCTTCAATTCTCAGAATTTCGCATAATATTGCATTTAAAGCAAGTTTTCTTGCATTTTGTTTCGTACTAAAAATCATCGAATTTAGCAATATTTTGTCTCTTTTCCTTTATGTGATTTAAACAAAATATCATCGAATTAGGCAATATTTTGCCGTTTTTCCACGTTTTTCTGAAATTTCAGTTTATTGGTAATAATTTATTAAATATACGATAAAAATGATGCAAACACATAATTGATTAGATATTAACCTTAAATACTTCATTTTCAATCATCTATTTGTTTCTCGTTAAAATACAGAGTAAGATATTGTAAAGGGGAGAAGTTCGGTTTTTATTGCATATATCGATGTTTCAGCCGGTATAGAGAGGTTTTACGTGTACATCTTCCATCGGTAATATAAACGTAAAATCAGGAACATTTTAGTTAATTCTAATGAAAACACATTGATTTTCATCATATGTATCGGGAACAACATTGTCATATGTCTTTTCTTGGATCTAAATAATACGAAACCTCGCTCTATGATTCGAAGTTAAAATCCTCAAATTTGGTATGACAGTTACTTTTTTCACGTTTTTCATGTAGTTTGATATTACATATATATATATCCATTTTACCAATATTTTGATACTATTTCAAGTAGCATCACGATATCTGATTTGGCCTTCAATTCTCAGAATTTCGCATAATATTGCATTTAAAGCAAGTTTTCTTGCATTTTGTTTCGTACTAAAAATCATCAAATTTAGCAATATTTTGACCCTTTTCCTTTATGTGATTTAAACAAAATATCATCGAATTAGGCAATATTTTGCCGTTTTTCCACGTTTTTGTGAAATTTCAGTTTATTGGTATTAATTCATTAAATATACGATAAAAATGATGCAAACACATAATTGATTAGATATTAACCTTAAATACTTCAATTTCAATCATCTATTTGTTTCTCGTTAAAATACAGAGTAAGAGATTACAAAGGGGAGAAGTTCGGTTTTTATTGCATATATCGACGTTTCAGCCGGAATAGAGCGGTTTTACGTGTACATCTTCCATCGGTAATATAAACGTAAAATCAGGAACATTTTAGTTAATTCTAACGAAAACACATTGATTTTCATCATATGTATCGGGAACAACATTGTCATATGTCTTTTCTTGGATCTAAATAATACGAAACTTCGCTCTATGATTCGAAGTTAAAATCCTCAAATTTGGTATGACAGTGACGTTTTTCACGTTTTTCATGTTGTTTGATATTACGTATATATATATTCATTTTTACCAATATTTCGATACTATTTCATGTACTATCACGATATATGATTTGGCCTTCAATTCTCAGAATTTCGCATAGTATTGCATTTTAAGCAAGTTTTCTTGCATTTTGTTTCGTACTAAAAATCATCGAATTTAGCAATATTTTGACGTTAATCATCCCCTTTTCCTTTATGTGATTTAAACAAATTTTCATTGAATTAGGCAATATTTTGCCGTTTTCCACGTTTTTTTGAATTTTCAATTTATTGTTATTAATTCATAGAACATACGATAAAAATTATGCAAACACATAATTGATTAGAAAATAACTTTAAATACTTCAATTTCAATAAACTATTTGTTTCTCGTTAAAATACAGAGTAAGATATTAAAAAGGGGAGGAGTTCTGTTTTTGTTGCATATATCGACGTTTCAGCCGGAATAGAGCGGTTTTACGTGTATATCTTCCATCGGTAATATAAACGGAAAATCAGGAACATTTTAGTTAATTCTAATGAAAACACATTGATTTTTATCATTTGTATCGGGAACAACATTGTCATATGTCTTTTCTTAGATCTAAACACTACGAAACCTCGTTCTATGAATCGTAGTTAAAATCCTCAAATTTGGTATAATAGTGAATTTTTTCACGTTTTTCATGTAGTTTGATATTACGTAAATATGTTCATTTTTACCAATAATTCGATACTATTTCATGCAGTATCACGATAAGTGATTTAGCCTTCAAATCTCAGAATTTCGCATAATATTGCATTTTAAGCAAGTTTTCTTGCATTTTGTTTCGTACTAAAAATCGTCGAGTTTAGCAATATTTTGACGTTGATCATCCACTTTTCCTTTATGTGATTTAAACAAAATATCATCGAATTAGGTAATATTTTGCCGTTTTTCCACGTTTTTGTGAATTTTCAGTTTATTGGTATTAATTCATTATATATACGATAAAAATGATGCAGACACGTAATTCATTAGAAATTAACCTTAAATTCTTCATTTTCAATCAACTATTTGTTTCTCGTTAAAATACAGAGTAATACATTGAAAAGGGAAGAAGTTCTGTTTTTATTGCATATATCGACGTTTCAGCCGGAATAGAGCGGTTTTACGTGTACATCTTCCATCGGTAATATAAACGGAAAATCAGGAACATTTTAGTTAATTCTAATGAAAACATTGGTTTTTATCATTTGTATTGGAAACAACATTGTCATATGTCTTTTCTTGGATCTAAATAATACAAATCCTCACTTTATGATTCGAAGTTAAAATCCTGAAATTTCGTATAATAGTGATAATAGTAATATAATAGTAATATAATATTTCTTTCACGTTTTTCATGTAGTTTGATATTACGTATATATATTCATTTTTACCAATATTTCGATACTATTTCATGTAGTATCACGATATCTGATTTGGCCTTCAATTCTGAGAATTTTGCATAATATTGCATTTAAAGCAAGTTTTCTTGCATTTTGTTTCGTACTAAAAATCATCGAATTTAGCAATATTTTGACCCTTTTCCTTAATGTGATTTAAACAAAATATCATCGAATTAGGCAATACTTTTTCCGTTTTTCCACGTTTTTCTGAAATTTCAGTTTATTGGTATTAATTCATTAAATATACGATAAAAATGATGCAAACACATAATTGATTAGATATTAACCTTAAATACTTCATTTTCAATCATCTATTTGTTTCTCGTTAAAATACTGAGTAAGATACTGTAAAGGGGAGAAGTTCGGTTTTTATTGCATATATAGACGTTTCAGCTGGTATAGAGCGGTTTTACTTGTACATCTTCCATCGGTAATATAAACGTAAAATCAGGAACATTTTAGTTAATTCTAATGAAAACACATTGATTTTCATCATATGTATCGGGAACAACATTGTCATATGTCTTTTCTTGGATCTAAATAATACGAAACCTCGCTCTATGATTCGAAGTTAAAATCCTCAAATTTGGTATGACAGTGACTTTTTTCACGTTTTTCATGTAGTTTGATATTACGTATATATATTCATTTTTACCAATATTTCGATACTATTTCATGTACTATCACGAGATACTGCATGAAAAAGTATCTAATTATTGGTAAAAATGAACATGTTTACGTAATATCAAACTACATGAAAAACGTGAAAAAATTCACTATTATACCAAATTTGAGGATTTTAACTTCGAATCATAGAGCGAAGTTTCGTATTATTTATATCCAAGAAAAGACATTTGACAATGTTGTTTCCAATACAAATGATAAAAATCAATGTGTTTTCATTAGAATTAGCTAAAATGTTCCTGATTTTCCGTTTATATTACCGACGGAAGATGTACATGTAAAACCGCTCAATTCCGGCTGAAACGTCGATATATGCAAAAAAAACCGAACTTCTCCCCTTTACAATATCTTACTCAGTATTTTAACGAGAAACAAATTGATGATTGAAAATGAAGTATTTAAGGTTATTATCTAATCAATTATGTGTTTGCATCATTTTTATCGTATATTTAATGAATTAATAACAATAAACTGAAAATTCACAAAAACGTGGAAAAACGGCAAAATATTGCCTAATTCGATGATATTTTGTTTAAATCACATAAAAGAAAAGGTGATGATTAACGTCAAAATATTGCTAAATTCGATGATTTTTAGTTCGAAACAAAATGGAAGAAAACTAGCTTAAAATGCAATATTATTTGAAATTCTGAGAATTGAAGGCCAAATCACATATCGTGATACTACATGAAATAGTATCGAAATATTGGTAAAAATTAATATATATACGCAATATGAAACAAAATGAAAAACGTGAAAAAAGTCACTATTATACCAAATTTGAGGATTTTAACTTCGAATCATAAAGCGAGGTTTCGTATTATTTAGATCCAAGAAAAGACATATGACAATGTTGTTCCCGATACAAATGATAAAAATCAATGTGTTTTCATTAGAATTAACTAAAATGTTCCTGATTTTCTGTTTATATTACCGATGGAAGATGTATACGTAAAACCGCTCTATTCCGGCATCACTCTATTGAGCCTCTGCATCTCTCCAATGAGCCTCTGCATCATTCTCCAAAGCCTCTCCATCCCTCACTTGACCCTCTGCATCCCTCTCATGAGCCTCTGCATCACTCTCTTAAGCCTCTGCATCCCTTGCTTGAGCCTTTGCATCAGTCTTTTGAGTCTCTGCATCCCTCTCTTAAACCTCTGCATCCCTTGTCTTGAGCCTCAGCATCACTCTCTTGAGCCTTTGCATAACTCTCGTGAGCCTCTGCATCCCTCTATTAAGCCTCTGCAACACTCTCTTCAGCCTCTGCATCACTCTCTTAATGCTCTGCATCATTCTCTTGAGCCTCTGCATCCCTCTCTTAAGCCTCTACATCATTCTCTTGAGCCTCTGCATCACTCTCTTGAGCCTCTGCATCACCCTCTTAAGCCTCTGCATCTGCCTCTTCAGACTCTGCATCACTCTCTTGAGCCTCTGCATCACACTCGTAAGCCTCTGAATATCTATCTTTAGCCTCTGCATCCCTCTCTTGAGCCTCTGCATCACTCTCTTGAGCCTCTGCATCACACTCTTGAGCCTCTACATCCCTCTCTTGAGCCTCTGCATCCCTCTTTTAAGCCTCTGCATCACTCTCTTGAGCCTCTGCATCACTCTCTTGAGCCTTTGCGTCAATCTCTTGAGCCTCTGCATCCCTCTCCTAAGCCTCTGCAATACTCTCTTCAGTCTCTGCATCACTCTTTTAAGCCTCTGCAACACTCTCTTCAGCCTCTGCATCACTCTCTTGAGCCTCTGCATCTCTCTCTTCAGCCTCTGCGTCACTCTCCTAATCCTCAGCTTCCCTCTCTTGATCCTCTGCATCACTCTCTTGAGCCTCTGCATCACTCTCTTGATCCTCTACATCACTCTCTTGAGCCTCTGCATTACTCTCTTGATTTCTTGCATCCCTCTAATGAGTCTCTACATCTCTTTCTTGAGCCTTTGCATCACTCTCTTAAGCTTCTGCATCCCTTTCTTGAGCCTCTGCATCCCTCTCCTAAGCCTCTACATCATTCTCTTGAGCCTCTGCATCACTCGCTTGAGCCTCTGCATCACTCTCTTAAGCCTCTGCATCTGTTGCCTTCAGACTCTGCATAACTCTCTTGAGCGTCTGCATAACTCTCTTGAGCCTCTGCATCCCTCTCCTAAGCCTTTGCATCCCTCTCTTAAGCCTCTACATCATTCTCTTGTGCCTCTGCATCACTCTCGTCAGCCTCTGCATCACTCTCTTGAGGCCTCTGCATCACTCTCTTAAGCCTCTGAATCCCTCTCTTGAGCCTCTGCATCACTCTCTCGAGCTTCTGCATCACTCTCTTGATCCTCTGCATCACTCTCAAGAGCCTTTGCATCACTCACTTAAGCCTCTGCATCACTCTCTTAAGCCTCTGCATCCCTCTCTTCATCCTGTGCATCACTCTCTTGAGGCTCTGCATTATTCTCTTGAGCCTCTGCATCACTCTCTTCATCCTCTGCATCCCTCTCTTGAGCATCTGCATCACTCTCTTGGGCCCCTGCATCCCTCTCCTGACCCTCTGCATCACTCACTTGAGGCTCTGCATCACCTTCTTAAGCCTCTGCATCCCTCTCCTAAGCCTCTGCAACACTCTCTTCAGTCTCTGCATCACTCTTTTAAGCCTCTGCAACACTCTCTTCAGCCTCTGCATCACTCTCTTGAGCCTCTGCATCTCTCTCTTCAGCCTCTGCGTCACTCTCCTAATCCTCAGCTTCCCTCTCTTGATCCTCTGCATCACTCTCTTGAGCCTCTGCATCACTCTCTTGATCCTCTGCATCACTCTCTTGAGCCTCTGCATTACTCTCTTGATTTCTTGCATCCCTCTAATGAATCTCTACATCTCTTTCTTGAGCCATTGCATCACTCTCTTAAGCTTCTGCATCCCTTTCTTGAGCCTCTGCATCCCTCTCTTAAGCCTCTACATCATTCTCTTGAGCCTCTGCATCACTCGCTTGAGCCTCTGCATCACTCTCTTAAGCCTCTGCATCTGTTGTCTTCAGACTCTGCATAACTCTCTTGACCCTCTGCATAACTCTCTTGAGCCTCTGCATCCCTCTCCTAAGCCTTTGCATCCCTCTCTTAAGCCTCTACATCATTCTCTTGTGCCTCTGCATCACTCTCTTCAGCCTCTGCATCACTCTCTTGAGGCCTCTGCATCACTCTCTTAAGCCTCTGAATCCCTCTCTTGAGCCTCTGCATCACTCTCTCGAGCTTCTGCATCACTCTCTTGATCCTCTGCATCACTCTCATGAGCCTTTGCATCACTCACTTAAGCCTCTGCATCACTCTCTTAAGCTCTGCATCCCTCTCTTCATCCTGTGCGTCACTCTCTTGAGGCTCTGCATTATTCTCTTGAGCCTCTGCATCACTCTCTTCATCCTCTGCATCCCTCTCTTGAGCATCTGCATCACTCTCTTGGGCCCCTGCATCCCTCTCCTGACCCTCTGCATCACTCACTTGAGGCTCTACATCACCTTCTTAAGCCTCTGCATCCCTCTCTTGAGCCTCTGCAACACTCTTTTTAGCCTCTGCATCACTCTCTTAAGCCTCTGAATCCCTCTCTTGAGCCTCTAAATCCCTCTCTTCATCCTCTGCATCACTCTCTTGAGCCTCTGCATCACTCTCTTGAGCCTTTGCATCAATCTCTTGAGCCTCTGCATCCCTCTCCTAAGCCTCTGCAATACTCTCTTCAGTCTCTGCATCACTCTTTTAAGCCTCTGCAACACTCTCTTCAGCCTCTGCATCACTCTCTTGAGCCTCTGCATCTCTCTCTAGAGCCTCTGCATCACTCTCTTCAGCCTCTGCGTCACTCTCCTAATCCTCAGCTTCCCTCTCTTGATCCTCTGCATCACTCTCTTGAGCCTCTGCATCACTCTCTTGATCCTCTGCATCACTCTCTTGAGCCTCTGCATTACTCTCTTGACTTCTTGCATCCCTCTAATGAGTCTCTACATCTCTTTCCTGAGCCTTTGCATCACTCTCTTAAGCTTCTGCATCCCTTTCTTGAGCCTCTGCATCCCTCTCTTAAGCCTCTACATCATTCTCTTGAGCCTCTGCATCACTCGCTTGAGCCTCTGCATCACTCTCTTAAGCCTCTGCATCTGTTGTCTTCAGACTCTGCATAACTCTCTTGAGCCTCTGCATAACTCTCTTGAGCCTATGCATCCCTCTCCTAAGCCTTTGCATCCCTCTCTTAAGCCTCTACATCATTCTCTTGTGCCTCTGCATCACTCTCTTCAGCCTCTGCATCACTCTCTTGAGGCCTCTGCATCACTCTCTTAAGCCTCTGAATCCCTCTCTTGAGCCTCTGCATCACTCTCTCGAGCTTCTGCATCACTCTCTTGATCCTCTGCATCACTCTCATGAGCCTCTGCATCAATCACTTAAGCCTCTGCATCACTCTCTTAAGCCTCTGCATTCGTCTCTTCATCCTGTGCATCACTCTCTTGAAGCTCTGCATTATTCTCTTGAGCCTCTGCATCACTCTCTTCATCCTCTGCATCCCTCTCTTGAGCATCTGCATCACTCTCTTGGGCCCCTGCATCCCTTTCCTGACCCTCTGCATCACTCACTTGAGACTCTGCATCACCTCCTTAAGCCTCTGCATCCCTCTCTTGAGCCTCTGCAACACTCTTTTTAGCCTCTTCATCACTCTCTTAAGCCTCTGAATCCCTCTCTTGAGCCTCTAAATCCCTCTCTTCATCCTCTGCATCACTCTCTTGAGCCTCTGCATCACTCTCTTGAGCCTCTGCATCACTCTCTTGAGCCTCTGCATCACTCTCTTGAGCCTCTGCATCCCTCACTTGAGCCTCTGCATCACTCTCTTAAGCCTCTGCATCCCTTTCTTGTGCCTTTGCATCAGTCTTTTGAGTCTCTGCATCCCACTCTTAAACCTCTGCATCCCCTGTATTGAGCATCTGCATCGCTCACTTGAGCCTTTGCATAACTCTCGTGAGCCTCTGCATCCCTCTTTTAAGCCTCTGCAACACTCTCTTTAGCCTCTGCATCACTCTCTTAAGCCTCTGCATCCCTCTCTTCATCCTCTGCATCACTCTCTTCAGCCTCTGCATCATTCTCCTGAGCCTCTGCATCCCTCTCTTAAGCCTCTGCATCATTCTCTTGAGCCTCTGCATCATTCTCTTGAGCCTCTGCATCACTCTCTTAAGCCTCTGCATCTGTCTCTTCAGACTCTGCATCACTCTCTTGAGCCTCTGTATCATACTCGTAAGCCTCTGCATTTGTCTCTTAAGCCTCTGCATCTGTCTCTTTAGCCTCTGCATTCCTCTCTTGAGCCTATGCATCACTCTCTTGAGCCTCTGCATCCCTCTCTTGAGCCTCTGCATCACTCTCTTGAGCCTCTGCATCACTCTCTTGAGCCTCTACATCCCTCTCTTGAGCTTCTGCATCCCCCTCTTAAGCCTCTGCATCACTCTCTTGAGCCTCTTCATCACTCTATTGAGCCTCTGCATCACTCTCTTGAGCCTCTGCATTCCTCTCCTAAGCCTCTGCACCACTCTCTTCAGCCTCTGCAAAACACTCTTTTAAGCCTCTGCAACACTCTCTTCAGCCTCTGCATCACTCTCTTGAGCCTCTGCATCTCTCTCTAGAGCCTCTGCATCACTCTCTTCAGCCTCTGCGTCACTCTCCTTAGCCTCTGCATCCCTCTCTTGATCCTCTGCATCACTCTCTTGAGCCTCTGCATCACTCTCTTGATCCTCTGCATCACTCTCTTGAGCCTCTGCATCCCTCTCTTGACTTCTTGCATCCCTCTAATGAGCCTCTACATCCCTTTATTTTAGGCTTTGCATCACTCTCTTAAACCTCTGCATCCCTTTTTTGAGCCTCTGCATCACTCTCAAGTGCCTCTGCATCCCTCTCTTCATTTTCTGCATCACTCTCTTGAGCCTCTGCATCATTCTCTTGAGCCTCTTCATCCCTCTCTTAAGCCTCTACATCATTCTCTTGAGCCTCTGCATCACTCTCTTGAGCCTCTGCATCACTCTCTTAAGCCTCTGCATCTGTCTCCTCAGACTCTGCATCACTCTCTTGAGCCTCTGCATCCCTCTCCCAATCCTTTGCATCACTCACTTAAGCCTCTGCATCACTCTCTTCAGCCTCTGCATCCCTCTCTTGAGCCTCTGCATCATTCTCCTAAGCCTCTGCATCACTCTCTTGAGCCTCTGCATCACTCTCTTGAGGCTATGCATCCCTGTCCTAGGCCACTGCATTATTCTCTTAAGCCTCCGCATCCCTCTCTTGAGCCTCTGAATCCCTCTTTTGAGCCTCTGCATCACTCTCTTGAGCCTCTGCATCACTCTCTTGAGCCTCTGCATCACTCTCTTGAGCCTCTGCATCACTCTCTTGAACCTCTGCATCCCTCTCTTGAGTCTCTACATCCCTCTCTTGAGTCTCTGCATCACTCTCTTAAGCCTCTGCATCACTCTCTTCATCCTCTGCACCACTCTCTTGAGCCTCTGCATCATTCTCATGAGCCTCTGCATCACTCTCTTGAGGCTCTGCATCACCCTCTTAAGCCTCTGCATCCCTCTCTTGAGCCTCTGCAACACTCTTTTCAGCCTCTGCATCACTCTCTTAAACCTCCGAATCCCTCTCTTGAGCCTCTAAATCCCTCTCTTCATCCTCTGCATCACTCTCTTAAGCCTCTGCATCACTCTCTTGATCCTCTGCATCACTCTCTTGAGCCTCTGCATCACTCTCTTGAGCCTCTGCATCACCCTCTTGCGCCTCTGCATCTCTCTCTTGAGCCTCTGTATCCCTCTCTAGAGTCTCTGCATTATTCTCTTAAGCCTCTGCATCCCTCTCTTTATCCTCTGCATCACTCTCTTGAGCCTCTGCATCATTCTCTTGAGCCTCTGCATCCCTCTCTTAAGCCTCTACATCATTCCCTTGAGCCTCTGCATCACTCTCTTGAGCCTCTGCATCACTCTCTTAAGCCTCTGCATCTCTCTCTTCATCCTCTGCATCACTCTCTTGAGCCTCTGCATCACTCTCTTGAGCCTCTGCATCACACTCTTGAGCCTCTGCATCACTCTCCTAAGCCTCTGCAACACTCTCTTCATCCTCTGCATCACTCTTTTAAGCCTCTGCAACACTCTCTTCAGCCTTTGCATCACTCTCTTAAGCCTCTGAATCCCTCTCTTGAGGCCTCTGCGTCACTCTCTCGAGCCTCTGCATCACTCTCTTGAGCCTCTGCACCACTCTCTAGAGCCTCTGCATCACTCTCTTCAGCCTCTACATCACTCTCTTAAGCCTCTGCTTCCCTCTCTTGATCCTATGCATCACTCACTTAAGCCTCTGCATCACTCTCTTCAGCCTCTGCATCCCTCTATTGAGCCTCTGCATCATTCTCC
Source organism: Procambarus clarkii (assembly GCF_040958095.1). NCBI lineage: Eukaryota > Metazoa > Arthropoda > Malacostraca > Decapoda > Cambaridae > Procambarus > Procambarus clarkii. The sequence continues at coordinate 2,069,363 of NC_091214.1, read as the reverse complement.
TAAGCCTCTGCATCACACTCTTGATCCTCTGCATCACTCTCTTGAGCCTCTGCATCCCTCTCTTGAGCCTCTGCATCACTCTCTTAAGCATCTGCATCCCTCTCTTGAGCATCTGAATCCCTCTTTTGAGCCTCTGCATCACTCCCTTGAGCCTCTGCATCACTCTCTTGAGCCTCTGCATCACTCTCTTGAACCTCTGCATTCCTGCAACCTCTTGAACCTCTGCATCACTCTCTTGAGTCTCTGCATCGTTCTCTTGAGCCTCTGCATCCCTCTCCTAAGCCTCTACATAATTTTCTTGAGCCTCTGCATCACTCTCTTGAGCCTCTGCATCACTCACTTAAGCCTCTGCATCACTCTCTTCAGCCTCTGCACCCTCTCTTGAGCCTCTGCATCATTCTCGTAAGCCTCTGCATCACTCTCTTGAGCCTCTTCATCACTCTCTTGAGCCTCTGCATCACTCTCCTGAACCTCTGCATCCCTCTCTTGAGTCTCTTCATCCCTCTCTTGAACCTCTGCGTCCCTCTCTTGAGTCTCTGCATCCCTCTCTTGAGTCTCTGCATCACTCTCTTAAGCCTCTGCTTCATTCTCTTGAGCCTCTGCATCACTCTCTTCATCCTCTGCATCCCTCTCTTGGGCATCTGCATCACTCTCTTGGGCCCCTGCATCCCTCTCCTGACCCTCTGCATAACTCTCTTGAGGCTCTGCATCACCCTCTTAAGCCTCTGCATCCCTCTCTTGAGCCTCTGCAACACTCTATTCAGCCTCTGCATCACTCTCTTAAACCTCTGAATCCCTCTCTTGAGCCTCTAAATCCCTCTTTTCTTCCTCTGCATCACTCTCTTGAGCCTCTGCATCACTCTCTTGATTCTCTGCATCACTCTCTTGAGCCTCTGCATCACTCTCTTGAGCCTCTGCATCACCCTCTTGCGATTCTGCATCTCTCTCTTGAGCCTCTGCATCCCTCTCTTGAGTCTCTGCATCACTTTCTTAAGCTTCTGTATCCCTCTCTATATCCTCTGCATCACTCTCTTGAGCCTCTGCATCATACTCTTGAGCCTTTTAAATGTTCCTTTTAAATTAACTAAAATGTTCCTGATTTTCCGTTTATATTACCGATGGAAGATGTACACGTAAAACCGCTCTATTCCGGCTGAAACGTCGATATATGCAATAAAAACAGAACGTCTTCCCTTTTCAATGTATTACTCTGTATTTTAACGAGAAACAAATAGTTGATTGAAAATGAAGCATTTAAGGTTAATTTCTAATGAATTACGTGTCTGCATCATTTTTATCGTATATATAATGAATTAATACCAATAAATTGAAAATTCAAAAAAACGTGGAAAAACGGCAAAATATTACCTAATTCGATGATATTTTGTTTAAATGACATAAAGGAAAAGTGGATGATAAACGTCAAAATATTTCTAAATTCGATGATTTTTAGTACGAAACAAAATGCAAGAAAACTTGCTTAAAATGCAATATTATGCGAAATTCTGAGATTTGAAGGCAAAATCACTTATCGTGATACTGCATGAAATAGTATCGAGTTATTGGTAATAATGTATATATTTACGTAATATGAAACTACATGAAAAACGTGAAAAAATTCACTATTATACCAAATTTGAGGATTTTAACTACGAATCATAAAGCGAGGTTTCGTATTGTTTAGATCCAAGAAAAGACATATGACAATGTTGTTCCTGATACAAATGGTAAAAATCAATGTGTTTTCATTAGAATTAACTAAAATGTTCCTGATTTTCCGTTTATATTACCGATGGAAGATGTACACGTAAAACCGCTCTATTCCGGCTGAAACGTCGATATATGCAATAAAAACAGAACTTCTTCCCTTTTCAATGTATTACTCTGTATTTTAACGAGAAACAAATAGTTGATTGAAAATGAAGCATTTAAGGTTAATTTCTAATGAATTACGTGTCTGCATCATTTTTATTGTATATATAATGAATTAATACCAATAAACTGAAAATTCACAAAAACTTGGAAAAACGGCAAAATATTACCTAATTCGATGATATTTTGTTTAAATCACATAAAAAAAAGTGGATGATAAACGTCAAAATATTTCTAAATTCGATGATTTTTAGTACGAAACAAAATGCAAGAAAACTTGCTTAAAATGCAATATTATGCGAAATTCTGAGATTTGAAGGCAAAATCACTTATCGTGATACTGCATGAAATAGTATCGAGTTATTGGTAAAAATGAATATATTTACGTAATATCAAACTACATGAAAAACGTGAAAAAATTCACTATTGTACCAAATTTGAGGATTTTAACTACGAATCATAAAGCGAGGTTTCGTATTGTTTAGATCCAAGAAAAGACATATGACAATGTTGTTCCTGATACAAATGGTAAAAATCAATGTGTTTTCATTAGAATTAACTAAAATGTTACTGATTTTCCGTTTATATTACCGATGGAAGATGTACACGTAAAACCGCTTTATTCCAGCTGAAACGCGCAAATATGCAATAAAATCAGAACTTCTCCCCTTTACAATATCTTACTCAGTATTTTACCGAGAAACAAATAGATGATTGAAAATGAAGTATATAAGTTTATTATCTAATAAATTATGTGTTTGCATCATTTTTTCGTATATATAATGAATTAATAACAAAAAACTGAAAATTCACAAAAACGTGGAAAAACGGCAAAATATTGCCTAATTCGATGATAATTTGTTTGAATCACATAAGGAAAAGGGGATGATAAACGTCAAAATATTCCTAAATTCGATGATATTTAGTACAAAACAAAATGCAAGAAACTTGCTTCAAAATGCAATATTATGCGAAATTCTGAGAATTGAAGGCCAAATCACATATCGTGATACTACATGAAATAGTATCGAAATATTGGTAAAAATGAATATATATATATACGTAATATCAAACTACATGAAAAACGTGAGAGAAGTCACTCTTTTACCAAATTTGAGGATTTTAACTTCGAATCATAAAGCGAGGTATCGTATTATTTAGATCCAAGAAAAGACATATGACAATGTTGTTTCCAATACAAATGATAAAAACCAATGTTTTCATTAGAATTAACTAAAATGTTCCTGATTTTCCGTTTATAGTACCGATGGAAGATATACACGTAAAACCGCTCTATTCCAGCTAAAACGTCGATATATGCAACAAAAACAGAACTCCTCCGCCTTTTCAATATCTTACTCTGTATTTTAACGAGACACAAATAAATTTTGAAATTGAAGTATTTAAAGTTAATTTCTAATCAATTATGTGTTTGCATCATTTTTATCGTATGTTCAATGAATTAATAACAATAAACTGAAAATTCACAAAAACGTGGAAAAACGGCAAAATATTGCCTAATTCAATGATAATATGTTTAAATCACATAAACGAAAAGGGGATGATTAACGCCAAAATATTGCCAAATTCGATGATTTTTAGTACGAAACAAAATGCAAGAAAACTTGCTTAAAATGCAATATTATGCGAAATTCTGAGAATTGAAGGCCAAATCACATATCGTGATAGTACATGAAATAGTATCGAAATATTGGTAAAAATTAATATATATACGTAATATCAAACAACATGAAAAACGTGAAAAAAGTCACTGTCATACCAAATTTGAGGATTTTAACTTCGAATCATAGAGCGAGTTTTCGTATTATTTAGATCCATGAAAAGACATATGACAATGTTGTTCCCGATACATATGATGAAAACCAATGTGTTTTCATTAGAATTAACTAAAATGTTCCTGATTTTACGTTTATATTACCGATGGAAGATGTACACGTAAAACCGCTCTATACCGGCTGAAACGTCGATATATGCAATAAAAACAGAACCTCACTTTTCAATGAATTACTCTGTATTTTAACGAGAAACAAATAGATGATTGAAAATGAAGTATTTAAGGTTAATATCTAATCAATTATGTGTTTGCATCATTTTTATCGTATATTTAATGAATTAATACCAATAAACTGAAATTTCAGAAAAACGTGGAAAAACGGCAAAATATTGCCTAATTCGATGATATTTTGTTTAAATCACATAAAGGAAAAGGGTCAAAATATTGCTAAATTCGATGATTTTTAGTACGAAACAAAATGCAAGAAAACTTGCTTAAAATGCAATATTATGCGAAATTCTGGGAATTGAAGGCCAAATCAGATATCGTGATACTACATGAAATAGTATCGGAATATTGGTAAAAATGAATCTATATACGTAATAACAAACTACATGAAAAACGTGAAAGAAGTCACTATTATACGAAATTTGAGGATTTTAACTTCGAATCATAAAGCGAGGTTTCGTATTATTTAGATCCAAGAAAAGACATATGACAATGTTGTTTCCAATACAAATGATAAAAACCAATGTTTTCATTAGAATTAACTAAAATGTTCCTGATTTTCCGTTTATATTACCGATGGAAGATGTACACGTAAAACCGCTCTATTCCGGCTGAAACGTCGATATATGAAATAAAAACAGAACTTCTTCTCTTTTCAATGTATTTCTCTGTATTTTAACGAGAAACAAATAGTTGATTGAAAATGAAGCATTTAAGGTTAATTTCTAATGAATTACGTATCTGCATCATTTTTATCGTATATATAATGAATTAATACCAATAAACTGAAAATTCACAAAAAAAGTGGGAAAACGGCAAAATATTACCTAATTCGATGATATTTTGTTTAAATCACATAAAGGAAAAGTGGATGATAAACGTTAAAATATTGCTAAATTCGATGATTTTTAGTACGAAACAAAATGCAAGAAAACTTGCTTTAAATGCAATATTATGCGAAATTCTGAGATTTGAAGGCAAAATCACTTATCGTGATACTGCATGAAATAGTATCGAATTATTGGTAAAAATGAACATATTTACGTAATATCAAACTACATGAAAAACGTGAAAAAATTCACTATTATACCAAATTTGAGGATTTTAACTACGAATCATAAAGCGAGGTTTCGTATTGTTTAGATCCAAGAAAAGACATATGACAATGTTGTTTCCAATACAAATGATAAAAACCAATGTTTTCATTAGAATTAACTAAAATGTTCCTGATTTTCCGTTTATATTATTACCGATGGAAGATATACACGTAAAACCGCTCTATTCCGGCTGAAACGTCGATATATGCAACAAAAACAGAACCCCTCCGCCTTTTCAATATCTTACTCTGTATTTTAACGAGAAACAAATAGTTTTTGAAATTGAAGTATTTAAAGTTAATTTATAATCAATTATGTGTTTGGATCATTTTTATCGTATGTTCAATGAATTAATAACAATAAACTGAAAATTCACCAAAACATGCAAAAACGGCAAAATATTGCTTAATTCAATGTTAATTTGTTTAAATCACATAAAGGAAAAGGGGATGATTAACGTCAAAATATTGCTAAATTCGATGATTTTTAGTACGAAACAAAATGCAAGAAAACTTGCTTAAAATGCAATATTATGCGAAATTCTGAGAATTAAAGGCCAAATCAGGAATCGTGATACTACTTGAAATAGTATCGAAATATTGGTAAAAATGAATACGTAATATCAAACTATCTGAAAAACGTGAAAAAAGTCACTGTCATACCAAATTTGAGGATTTTAACTTCGAATCATAGAGCGAGGTTTCGTATTATTTAGATCCAAGAAAAGACATATGACAATGTTATTCCCGATACATATGATGAAAATCAATGTGTTTTCATTAGAATTAACTAAAATGTTCCTGATTTTACGTTTATATTACCGATGGAAGTTGTACACGTAAAACCGCTCTTTACCGGCTGAAACGTCGATATATGCAATAAAAACCGAACTTCTCCCCTTTACAATATCTTACTCAGTATTTTAACGAGAAACAAATAGATAATTGAAAATGAAGTATTTAAGGTTAATATCTAATCAATTATGTGTTTGCATCATTTTTATCGTATATTTAATGAATTAATACCAATAAACTGAAATTTTAGAAAAACGTGGAAAAACGGCAAAATATTGCCTAATTCGATGATATTTTGTTTAAATCACATAAAGGAAAAGGGTCAAAATATTGCTAATTTCGATGATTTTTAGTACGAAACAAAATGCAAGAAAACTTGCTTTAAATGCAATATTATGCGAAATTCTGAGAATTGAAGGCCAAATCAGATATCGTGATACTACATGAAATAGTATCGAAATATTGGTAAAAATGAATATATATACGTAATATCAAACTACATAAAAAACGTGAAAGAAGTCACTATTATACGAAATTTGAGGATTTTAACTTCGAATCATAAAGCGAGGTTTCGTATTATTTAGATCCAAGAAAAGACATATGACAATGTTGTTTCCAATACAAATGATAAAAACCAATGTTTTCATTAGAATTAACTAAAATGTTCCTGATTTTCCGTTTATATTACCGATGGAAGATGTACACGTAAAACCGCTTTATTCCGGCTGAAACGTCGATATATGAAATAAAAACAGAACTTCTTCCCTTTTCTATGTATTTCTCTGTATTTTAACGAGAAACAAATAGTTGATTGAAAATGAAGCATTTAAGGTTAATTTCTAATGAATTACGTGTCTGCATCATTTTTATCGTATATATAATGAATTAATACCAATAAACTGAAAATTCACAAAAACGTGGAAAAACGGCCAAATATTACCTAATTCGATGATATTTTGTTTAAATCACATAAAAGAAAAGTGGATGATAAACGTCAAAATATTTCTAAATTCGATGATTTTTAGTACGAAACAAAATGCAAGAAAACTTGCTTAAAATGCAATATTATGCGAAATTCTGAGATTTGAAGGCAAAATCACTTATCGTGATACTGCATGAAATAGTATCGAGTTATTGGTAAAAATGAATATATTTACGTAATATCAAACTACATGAAAAACGTGAAAAAATTCACTATTGTACCAAATTTGAGGATTTTAACTACGAATCATAAAGCGAGGTTTCGTATTGTTTAGATCCAAGAAAAGACATATGACAATGTTGTTCCTGATACAAATGGTAAAAATCAATGTGTTTTCATTAGAATTAACTAAAATGTTCCTGATTTTCCGTTTATATTACCGATGGAAGATGTACACGTAAAACCGCTTTATTCCAGCTGAAACGCGCAAATATGCAATAAAATCAGAACTTCTCCCCTTTACAATATCTTACTCAGTATTTTAACGAGAAACAAATAGATGATTGAAAATGAAGTATATAAGGTTATTATCTAATAAATTATGTGTTTGCATCATTTTTTCGTATATATAATGAATTAATAACAAAAAACTGAAAATTCACAAAAACGTGGAAAAACGGCAAAATATTGCCTAATTCGATGATAATTTGTTTGAATCACATAAGGAAAAGGGGATGATAAACGTCAAAATATTCCTAAATTCGATGATATTTAGTACAAAACAAAATGCAAGAAACTTGCTTAAAAATGCAATATTATGCGAAATTCTGAGAATTGAAGGCCAAATCACATATCGTGATACTACATGAAATAGTATCGAAATAATGGTAAAAATGAATATATATATACGTAATATCAAACTACATGAAAAACGTGAGAGAAGTCACTCTTTTACCAAATTTGAGGATTTTAACTTCGAATCATAAAGCGAGGTATCGTATTATTTAGATCCAAGAAAAGACACATGACAATGTTGTTTCCAATACAAATGATAAAAACCAATGTTTTCATTAGAATTAACTAAAATGTTCCTGATTTTCCGTTTATATTACCGATGGAAGATATACACGTAAAACCGCTCTATTCCAGCTAAAACGTCGATATATGCAACAAAAACAGAACTCCTCCGCCTTTTCAATATCTTACTCTGTATTTTAACGAGAAATAAATAGTTTTTGAAATTGAAGTATTTAAAGTTAATTTCTAATCAATTATGTGTTTGCATCATTTTTATCGTATGTTCAATGAATTAATAACAATAAACTGAAAATTCACAAAAACGTGGAAAAACGGCAAAATATTGCCTAATTCAATGATAATATGTTTAAATCACATAAACGAAAAGGGGATGATTAACGCCAAAATATTGCCAAATTCGATGATTTTTAGTACGAAACAAAATGCAAGAAAACTTGCTTAAAATGCAATATTATGCGAAATTCTGAGAATTGAAGGCCAAATCACATATCGTGATAGTACATGACATAGTATCGAAATATTGGTAAAAATTAATATATATACGTAATATCAAACAACATGAAAAACGTGAAAAAAGTCACTGTCATACCAAATTTGAGGATTTTAACTTCGAATCATAGAGCGAGGTTTCGTATTATTTAGATCCATGAAAAGACATATGACAATGTTGTTCCCGATACATATGATGAAAACCAATGTGTTTTCATTAGAATTAACTAAAATGTTCCTGATTTTCCGTTTATATTACCGATGGAAGATGTACACGTAAAACCGCTCTATTCCGGCTGAAACGTCGATATATGAAATAAAAACAGAACTTCTTCTCTTTTCAATGTATTTCTCTGTATTTTAACGAGAAACAAATAGTTGATTGAAAATGAAGCATTTAAGGTTAATTTCTAATGAATTACGTGTCTGCATCATTTTTATCGTATATATAATGAATTAATACCAATAAACTGAAAATTCACAAAAAAAGTGGGAAAACGGCAAAATATTACCTAATTCGATGATATTTTGTTTAAATCACATAAAGGAAAAGTGGATGATAAACGTTAAAATATTGCTAAATTCGATGATTTTTAGTACGAAACAAAATGCAAGAAAACTTGCTTTAAATGCAATATTATGCGAAATTCTGAGATTTGAAGGCAAAATCACTTATCCTGATACTGCATGAAATAGTATCGAATTATTAGTAAAAATGAACATATTTACGTAATATCAAACTACATGAAAAACGTGAAAAAATACACTATTATACCAAATTTGAGGATTTTAACTACGAATCATAAAGCGAGGTTTCGTATTGTTTAGATCCAAGAAAAGACATATGACAATGTTGTTTCCAATACAAATGATAAAAACCAATGTTTTCATTAGAATTAACTAAAATGTTCCTGATTTTCCGTTTATATTATTACCGATGGAAGATATACACGTAAAACCGCTCTATTCCGGCTGAAACGTCGATATATGCAACAAAAACAGAACCCCTCCGCCTTTTCAATATCTTACTCTGTATTTTAACGAGAAACAAATAGTTTTTGAAATTGAAGTATTTAAAGTTAATTTATAATCAATTATGTGTTTGGATCATTTTTATCGTATGTTCAATGAATTAATAACAATAAACTGAAAATTCACCAAAACATGCAAAAACGGCCAAATATTGCCTAATTCAATGTTAATTTGTTTAAATCACATAAAGGAAAAGGGGATGATTAACGTCAAAATATTGCTAAATTCGATGATTTTTAGTACGAAACAAAATGCAAGAAAACTTGCTTAAAATGCAATATTATGCGAAATTCTGAGAATTGAAGGTCAAATCACATATCGTGATAGTACATGAAATAGTATCGAAATATTGGCAAAAATGAATATATATACGTAATATCAAACAACATGAAAAACGTGAAAACAGTCACTGTCATACCAAATTTGAGGATTTTAACTTCGAATCATAGAGCGAGGTTTCGTATTATTTAGATCCAAGAAAAGACATATGACAATGTTATTCCCGATACATATGATGAAAATCAATGTGTTTTCATTAGAATTAACTAAAATGTTCCTGATTTTACGTTTATATTACCGATGGAAGTTGTACACGTAAAACCGCTCTTTACCGGCTGAAACGTCGATATATGCAATAAAAACCGAACTTCTCCCCTTTACAATATCTTACTCAGTATTTTAACGAGAAACAAATAGATAATTGAAAATGAAGTATTTAAGGTTAATATCTAATCAATTATGTGTTTGCATCATTTTTATCGCATATTTAATGAATTAATACCAATAAACTGAAATTTTAGAAAAACGTGGAAAAACGGCAAAATATTGCCTAATTCGATGATATTTTGTTTAAATCACATAAAGGAAAAGGGTCAAAATATTGATAATTTCGATGATTTTTAGTACGAAACAAAATGCAAGAAAACTTGCTTTAAATGCAATATTATGCGAAATTCTGAGAATTGAAGGCCAAATCAGATATCGTGATACTACATGAAATAGTATCGAAATATTGGTAAAAATGAATATATATACGTAATATCAAACTACATGAAAAACGTGAAAGAAGTCACTATTATACGAAATTTGAGGATTTTAACTTCGAATCATAAAGCAAGGTTTCGTATTATTTAGATCCAAGAAAAGACATATGACAATGTTGTTTCCAATACAAATGATAAAAACCAATGTTTTCATTAGAATTAACTAAAATGTTCCTGATTTTCCGTTTATATTACCCATGGAAGATGTACACGTAAAACCGCTTTATTCCGGCTGAAACGTCGATATATGAAATAAAAACAGAACTTCTTCCCTTTTCAATGTATTTCTCTGTATTTTAACGAGAAACAAATAGTTGATTGAAAATGAAGCATTTAAGGTTAATTTCTAATGAATTACGTGTCTGCATCATTTTTATCGTATATATAATGAATTAATACCAATAAACTGAAAATTCACAAAAACGTGGAAAAACGGCCAAATATTACCTAATTCGATGATATTTTGTTTAAATCACATAAAAGAAAAGTGGATGATAAACGTCAAAATATTTCTAAATTCGATGATTTTTAGTACGAAACAAAATGCAAGAAAACTTGCTTAAAATGCAATATTATGCGAAATTCTGAGATTTGAAGGCAAAATCACTTATCGTGATACTGCATGAAATAGTATCGAGTTATTGGTAAAAATGAATATATTTACGTAATATCAAACTACATGAAAAACGTGAAAAAATTCACTATTGTACCAAATTTGAGGATTTTAACTACGAATCATAAAGCGAGGTTTCGTATTGTTTAGATCCAAGAAAAGACATATGACAATGTTGTTCCTGATACAAATGGTAAAAATCAATGTGTTTTCATTAGAATTAACTAAAATGTTCCTGATTTTCCGTTTATATTACCGATGGAAGATGTACACGTAAAACCGCTTTATTCCAGCTGAAACGCGCAAATATGCAATAAAATCAGAACTTCTCCCCTTTACAATATCTTACTCAGTATTTTAACGAGAAACAAATAGATGATTGAAAATGAAGTATATAAGGTTATTATCTAATAAATTATGTGTTTGCATCATTTTTTCGTATATATAATGAATTAATAACAAAAAACTGAAAATTCACAAAAACGTGGAAAAACGGCAAAATATTGCCTAATTCGATGTTAATTTGTTTGAATCACATAAGGAAAAGGGGATGATAAACGTCAAAATATTCCTAAATTCGATGATATTTAGTACAAAACAAAATGCAAGAAACTTGCTTAAAAATGCAATATTATGCGAAATTCTGAGAATTGAAATCACATATCGTGATACTACATGAAATAGTATCGAAATATTGGTAAAAATGAATATATATATACGTAATATCAAACTACATGAAAAACGTGATAGAAGTCACTCTTTTACCAAATTTGAGGATTTTAACTTCGAATCATAAAGCGAGGTATCGTATTATTTAGATCCAAGAAAAGGCATATGACAATGTTGTTTCCAATACAAATGATAAAAACCAATGTTTTCATTAGAATTAACTAAAATGTTCCTGATTTTCCGTTTATATTACCGATGGAAGATATACACGTAAAACCGCTCTATTCCAGCTAAAACGTCGATATATGCAACAAAAACAGAACTCCTCCGCCTTTTCAATATCTTACTCTGTATTTTAACGAGAAACAAATAGTTTTTGAAATTGAAGTATTTAAAGTTAATTTCTAATCAATTATGTGTTTGCATCATTTTTATCGTATGTTCAATGAATTAATAACAATAAACTGAAAATTCACAAAAACGTGGAAAAACGGCAAAATATTGCCTAATTCGATGATAATTTGTTAGAATCACATAAGGAAAAGGGGATGATAAACGTCAAAATATTCCTAAATTCGATGATATTTAGTACAAAACAAAATGCAAGAAACATGCTTAAAAATGCAATATTATGCGAAATTCTGAGAATTGAAGGCCAAATCACATATCGTGATACTACATGAAATAGTATCGAAATATTGGTAAAAATGAATATATATATACGTAATATCAAACTACATGAAAAACGTGAGAGAAGTCACTCTCTTACCAAATTTGAGGATTTTAACTTCGAATCATAAAGCGAGGTTTCGTATTATTTAGATCCAAGAAAAGACATATGACAATGTTGTTTCTAATACAAATGATAAAAACCAATATTTTCATTAGAATTAACTAAAATGTTCCTGATTTTCCGTTTATATTACCGATGGAAGTTGTACACGTAAAACCGCTCTATTCCGGCTGAAACGTCGATATATGCAATAATAACAGAACTTCTTCCCTTTTCAATGTATTACTCTGTATTTTAACGAGAAACAAATAGTTGATTGAAAATGAAGCATTTAAGGTTAATTTCTAATGAATTACGTGTCTGCATCATTTTTATCGTATATATAATGAATTAATAAAATAAACTGAAAATTCACAAAAACGTGGAAAAACGGCAAAATATTACCTAATTCGATGATATTTTGTTTAAATCACATAAAAGAAAAGTGGATGATAAACGTCAAAATATTTCTGAATTCGATGATTTTTAGTACGAAACAAAATGCAAGAAAACTTGCTTAAAATGCAATATTATGCGAAATTCTGAGATTTGAAGGCAAAATCACTTATGGTGATACTGCATGAAATAGTATCGAATTATTGGTAAAAATGAACATATTTACGTAATATCAAACTACATGAAAAACGGGAAAAAATTCACTATTATACCAAATTTGAGGATTTTAACTACGAATCATAAAGCGAGGTTTCGTATTGTTTAGATCCAAGAAAAGACTTATGACAATGTTGTTCCCGATACAAATGATAAAAATCAATGTGTTTTCATTAGAATTAACTAAAATGTTCCTGATTTTCCGTTTATATTACCGATGGAAGATGTACACGTACAACCGCTCTATTCCAGCTGAAACGCGCAATTATGCAATAAAATCAGAACTTCTCCCCTTTACAATATCTTACTCGGTATTTTAACGAGAAACAAATAGATGATTGAAAATGAAGTATTTAAGGTTATTATCTAATAAATTATGTGTTTGCATCATTTTTTCGTATATATAATGAATTAATAACAAAAAACTGAAAATTCACAAAAACGTGGAAAAACGGCAAAATATTGCCTAATTCGATGATAATTTGTTTGAATCACATAAGGAAAAGGGGATGATAAACGTCAAAATATTCCTAAATTCGATGATATTTAGTACAAAACAAAATGCAAGAAACTTGCTTAAAAATGCAATATTATGCGAAATTCTGAGAATTGAAGGCCAAATCACATATCGTGATACTACATGAAATAGTATCGAAATATTGGTAAAAATGAATATATATATACGTAATATCAAACTACATGAAAAACGTGAGAGAAGTCACTCTCTTACCAAATTTGAGGATTTTAACTTCGAATCATAAAGCGAGGTTTCGTATTATTTAGATCCAAGAAAAGACATATGACAATGTTGTTTCCAATACAAATGATAAAAACCAATGTTTTCATTAGAATTAACTAAAATGTTCCTGATTTTCCGTTTATATTATTACCGATGGAAGATATACACGTAAAACCGCTCTATTCCGGCTGAAACGTCGATATATGCAACAAAAACAGAACTCCTCCGCCTTTTCAATATCTTACTCTGTATTTTAACGAGAAACAAATAGTTTTTGAAATTGAAGTATTTTAAGTTAATTTCTAATGAATTATGTGTTTGCATCATTTTTATCGTATGTTCAATGAATTAATAACAATAAACTGAAAATTCACAAAAACGTGGAAAAACGGCAAAATATTGCCTAATTCAATGATAATTTGTTTAAATCACATAAACGAAAAGGGGATGATTAACGCCAAAATATTGCCAAATTCGATGATTTTTAGTACGAAACAAAATGCAAGAAAGCTTGCTTAAAATGCAATATTATGCGAAATTTTGAGAATTGAAGGCCAAATCACATATCGTGATAGTACATGAAATAGTATCGAAATATTGGCAAAAATGAATATATATACGTAATATCAAACAACATGAAAAACGTGAAAACAGTCACTGTCATACCAAATTTGAGGATTTTAACTTCGAATCATAGAGCGAGGTTTCGTATTATTTAGATCCAAGAAAAGACATATGACAATGTTGTTCCCGATACATATGATGAAAATCAATGTGTTTTCATTAGAATTAACTAAAATGTTCCTGATTTTACGTTTATATTACCGATGGAAGTTGTACACGTAAAACCGCTCTATACCGGCTGAAACGTCGATATATGCAATAAAAACCGAACTTCTCCCCTTTACAATATCTTACTCAGTATTTTAACGAGAAACAAATAGATAATTGAAAATGAAGTATTTAAGGTTAATATCTAATCAATTATGTGTTTGCATCATTTTTATCGTATATTTAATGAATTAATACCAATAAACTGAAATTTTAGAAAAACGTGGAAAAACGGCAAAATATTGCCTAATTCGATGATATTTTGTTTAAATCACATAAAGGAAAAGGGTCAAAATATTGCTAATTTCGATGATTTTTAGTACGAAACAAAATGCAAGAAAACTTGCTTTAAATGCAATATTATGCGAAATTCTGAGAATTGAAGGCCAAATCAGATATCGTGATACTACATGAAATAGTATCGAAATATTGGTAAAAATGAATATATATACGTAATATCAAACTACATGAAAAACGTGAAAGAAGTCACTATTATACGAAATTTGAGGATTTTAACTTCGAACCATAAAGCGAGGTTTCGTATTATTTAGATCCAAGAAAAGACATATGACAATGTTGTTTCCAATACAAATGATAAAAAACAATGTTTTCATTAGAATTAACTAAAATGTTCCTGATTTTCCGTTTATATTACCGATGGAAGATGTACACGTAAAACCGCTCTATTCCGGCTGAAACGTCGATATATGAAATAAAAGCAGAACTTCTTCCCTTTTCAATGTATTTCTCTGTATTTTAACGAGAAACAAATAGTTGATTGAAAATGAAGCATTTAAGGTTAATTTCTAATGAATTACGTGTCTGCATCATTTTTATCGTATATATAATGAATTAATACCAATAAACTGAAAATTCACAAAAAAGTGGAAAAACGGCAAAATATTACCTAATTCGATGATATTTTGTTTAAATCACATAAAGGAAAAGTGGATGATAAACGTTAAAATATTGCTAAATTCGATGATTTTTAGTACGAAACAAAATGCAAGAAAACTTGCTCAAAATGCAATATTATGCGAAATTCAGAGATTTGAAGGCAAAATCACTTATCGTGATACTGCATGCAATAGTATCGAATTATTGGTAAAAATGAACATATTTACGTAATATCAAACTACATGAAAAACGTGAAAAAATTCACTATTATACCAAATTTGAAGATTTTACCTACGAATCATAAAGCGAGGTTTCGTATTGTTTAGATCCAAGAAAAGACATATGACAATGTTGTTTCCAATACAAATGATAAAAACCAATGTTTTCATTAGAATTAACTAAAATGTTCCTGATTTTCCGTTTATATTATTACCGATGGAAGATATACACGTAAAACCGCTCTATTCCGGCTGAAACGTCGATATATGCAACAAAAACAGAACCCCTCCGCCTTTTCAATATCTTACTCTGTATTTTAACGAGAAACAAATAGTTTTTGAAATTGAAGTATTTAAAGTTAATTTATAATCAATTATGTGTTTGGATAATTTTTATCGTATGTTCAATGAATTAATAACAATAAACTGAAAATTCACAAAAACGTGGAAAAACGGCAAAATATTGCCTAATTCAATGATAATTTGTTTAAATCACATAAACGAAAAGGGGATGATTAACGCCAAAATATTGCCAAATTCGATGATTTTTAGTACGAAACAAAATGCAAGAAAGCTTGCTTAAAATGCAATATTATGCGAAATTTTGAGAATTGAAGGCCAAATCACATATCGTGATAGTACATGAAATAGTATCGAAATATTGGCAAAAATGAATATATATACGTAATATCAAACAACATGAAAAACGTGAAAGAAGTCACTATTATACGAAATTTGAGGATTTTAACTTCGAATCATAAAGCGAGGTTTCGTATTATTTAGATCCAAGAAAAGACATATGACAATGTTGTTCCCGATACTTATGATGAAAATCAATGTGTTTTCATTAGAATTAACTAAAATGTTCCTGATTTTACGTTTATATTACCGATGGAAGATGTACACGTAAAACCGCTCTATACCGGCTGAAACCTCGATATATGCAATAAAACCCGAACTTCTCCCCTTTACAATATCTTACTCAGTATTTTAACGAGAAACAAATAGATAATTGAAAATGAAGTATTTAAGGTTAATATCTAATCAATTATGTGTTTGCATCATTTTTATCGTATATTTAATGAATTAATACCAATAAACTGAAATTTCAGAAAAACGTGGAAAAACGGCAAAATATTGCCTAATTCGATGATATTTTGTTTAAATCACATAAAGGAAAAGGGTCAAAATATTGCTAAATTCGATGATTTTTAGTACGAAACAATATGCAAGAAAACTTGCTTTAAATGCAATATTATGCGAAATTCTGAGAATTGAAGGCCAAATCAGATATCGTGATACTACATGAAATAGTATCGAAATATTGGTAAAAATGAATATATATACGTAATATCAAACTACATGAAAAACGTGAAAGAAGTCACTATTATACGAAATTTGAGGATTTTAACTTCGAATCATAAAGCGAGGTTTCGTATTATTTAGATCCAAGAAAAGACATATGACAATGTTGTTTCCAATACAAATGATAAAAACCAATGTTTTCATTAGAATTAACTAAAATGTTCCTGATTTTCCGTTTATATTACCGATGGAAGATGTACCCGTAAAACCGCTCTATTCCGGCTGAAACGTCGATATATGCAATAAAAACAGAACTTCTTCCCTTTTCAATGTATTACTCTGTATTTTAACGAGAAACAAATAGTTGATTGAAATTGAAGCATTTAAGGTTAATTTCTAATGAATTACGTGTCTGCATCATTTTATCGTATATATAATGAATTAATACCAATAAACTGAAAATTCACGAAAACGTGGAAAAACGGCAAAATATTACCTAATTCGATGATATTTTGTTTAAATCACATAAAGGAAAAGTGGATGATAAACGTCAAAATATTGCTAAATTCGATGATTTTTAGTACGAAACAAAATGCAAGAAAACTTGCTTAAAATGCAATATTATGCGAAATTCTGAGATTTGAAGGCAAAATCACTTATCGTGATACTGCATGAAATAGTATCGAATTATTGGTAAAAATTAACATATTTACGTAATATCAAACTACATGAAAAACGTGAAAAAATTCACTATTATACCAAATTTGAGGATTTTAACTACGAATCATAAAGCGAGGTTTCGTATTGTTTAGATCCAAGAAAAGACATATGACAATGTTGTCCCCGATACAAATGATAAAAATCAATGTGTTTTCATTAGAATTAACTAAAATGTTCCTGATTTTCCGGTTATATTACCGATGGAAGATGTACACGTAAAACCGCTCTATTCCAGCTGAAACGCGCAAATATGCAATAAAATCCGAACTTCTCCCCTTTACAATATCTTACTCAGTATTTTAACGAGAAACAAATAGATGATTGAAAATGAAGTATTTAAGGTTATTATCTAATAAATTATGTGTTTGCATCATTTTTTCGTATATATAATGAATTAATAACAAAAAACTGAAAATTCACAAAAACGTGGAAAAACGGCAAAATATTGCCTAATTCGATGATAATTTGTTTGAATCACATAAGGAAAAGGGGATGATAAACGTCAAAATATTCCTAAATTCGATGATATTTAGTACAAAACCAAATGCAAGAAACTTGCTTAAAAATGCAATATTATGCGAAATTCTGAGAATTGAAGGCCAAATCACATATCGTGATACTACATGATATAGTATCGAAATATTGGTAAAAATGAATATATATATACGTAATATCAAACTACATGAAAAACGTGAGAGAAGTCACTCTCTTACCAAATTTGAGGATTTTAACTACGAATCATAAAGCGAGGTTTCGTATTGTTTAGATCCAAGAAAAGACTTATGACAATGTTGTTCCCGATACAAATGACAAAAATCAATGTGTTTTCATTAGAATTAACTAAAATGTTCCTGATTTTCCGTTTATATTACCGATGGAAGATGTACACGTACAACCGCTCTATTCCAGCTGAAACGCGCAAATATGCAATAAAATCAGAACTTCTCCCCTTTACAATATCTTACTCGGTATTTTAACGAGAAACAAATAGATGATTGAAAATGAAGTATTTAAGGTTATTATCTAATAAATTATGTGTTTGCATCATTTTTTCGTATATATAATGAATTAATAACAAAAAACTGAAAATTCACAAAAACGTGGAAAAACGGCAAAATATTGCCTAATTCGATGATAATATGTTTGAATCACATAAGGAAAAGGGGATGATAAACGTCAAAATATTCCTAAATTCGATGATATTTAGTACAAAACAAAATGCAAGAAACTTGCTTAAAAATGCAATATTATGCGAAATTCTGAGAATTGAAGGCCAAATCACATATCGTGATACTACATGAAATAGTATCGAAATATTGGTAAAAATGAATATATATATACGTAATATCAAACTACATGAAAAACGTGAGAGAAGTCACTCTCTTACCAAATTTGAGGATTTTAACTTCGAATCATAAAGCGAGGTTTCGTATTATTTAGATCCAAGAAAAGACATATGACAATGTTGTTTCCAATACAAATGATAAAAACCAATGTTTTCATTAGAATTAACTAAAATGTTCCTGATTTTCCGTTTATATTATTACCGATGGAAGATATACACGTAAAACCGCTCTATTCCGGCTGAAACGTCGATATATGCAACAAAAACAGAACTCCTCCGCCTTTTCAATATATTACTCTGTATTTTAACGAGAAACAAATAGTTTTTGAAATTGAAGTATTTAAAGTTAATTTCTAATCAATTATGTGTTTGCATCATTTTTATCGTATGTTCAATGAATTAATAACAATAAACTGAAAATTCACAAAAACGTGGAAAAACGGCAAAATATTGCCTAATTCAATGATAATTTGTTTAAATCACATAAACGAAAAGGGGATGATTAACGCCAAAATATTGCCAAATTCGATGATTTTTAGTACGAAACAAAATGCAAGAAAGCTTGCTTAAAATGCAATATTATGCGAAATTTTGAGAATTGAAGGCCAAATCACATCGTGATAGTACATGAAATAGTATCGAAATATTGGCAAAAATGAATATATATACGTAATATCAAACAACATGAAAAACGTGAAAGAAGTCACTATTATACGAAATTTGAGGATTTTAACTTCGAATCATAAAGCGAGGTTTCGTATTATTTAGATCCAAGAAAAGACATATGACAATGTTGTTCCCGATACTTATGATGAAAATCAATGTGTTTTCATTAGAATTAACTAAAATGTTCCTGATTTTACGTTTATATTACCGATGGAAGATGTACACGTAAAACCGCTCTATACCGGCTGAAACGTCGATATATGCAATAAAACCCGAACTTCTCCCCTTTACAATATCTTACTCAGTATTTTAACGAGAAACAAATAGATAATTGAAAATGAAGTATTTAAGGTTAATATCTAATCAATTATGTGTTTGCATCATTTTTATCGTATATTTAATGAATTAATACCAATAAACTGAAATTTCAGAAAAACGTGGAAAAACGGCAAAATATTGCCTAATTCGATGATATTTTGTTTAAATCACATAAAGGAAAAGGGTCAAAATATTGCTAAATTCGATGATTTTTAGTACGAAACAATATGCAAGAAAACTTGCTTTAAATGCAATATTATGCGAAATTCTGAGAATTGAAGGCCAAATCAGATATCGTGATACTACATGAAATAGTATCGAAATATTGGTAAAAATGAATATATATACGTAATATCAAACTACATGAAAAACGTGAAAGAAGTCACTATTATACGAAATTTGAGGATTTTAACTTCGAATCATAAAGCGAGGTTTCGTATTATTTAGATCCAAGAAAAGACATATGACAATGTTGTTTCCAATACAAATGATAAAAACCAATGTTTTCATTAGAATTAACTAAAATGTTCCTGATTTTCCGTTTATATTACCGATGGAAGATGTACCCGTAAAACCGCTCTATTCCGGCTGAAACGTCGATATATGTAATAAAAACAGAACTTCTTCCCTTTTCAATGTATTACTCTGTATTTTAACGAGAAACAAATAGTTGATTGAAATTGAAGCATTTAAGGTTAATTTCTAATGAATTACGTGTCTGCATCATTTTATCGTATATATAATGAATTAATACCAATAAACTGAAAATTCACGAAAACGTGGAAAAACGGCAAAATATTACCTAATTCGATGATATTTTGTTTAAATCACATAAAGGAAAAGTGGATGATAAACGTCAAAATATTGCTAAATTCGATGATTTTTAGTACGAAACAAAATGCAAGAAAACTTGCTTAAAATGCAATATTATGCGAAATTCTGAGATTTGAAGGCAAAATCACTTATCGTGATACTGCATGAAATAGTATCGAATTATTGGTAAAAATTAACATATTTACGTAATATCAAACTACATGAAAAACGTGAAAAAATTCACTATTATACCAAATTTGAGGATTTTAACTACGAATCATAAAGCGAGGTTTCGTATTGTTTAGATCCAAGAAAAGACATATGACAATGTTGTCCCCGATACAAATGATAAAAATCAATGTGTTTTCATTAGAATTAACTAAAATGTTCCTGATTTTCCGTTTATATTACCGATGGAAGATGTACACGTAAAACCGCTCTATTCCAGCTGAAACGCGCAAATATGCAATAAAATCCGAACTTCTCCCCTTTACAATATCTTACTCAGTATTTTAACGAGAAACAAATAGATGATTGAAAATGAAGTATTTAAGGTTATTATCTAATAAATTATGTGTTTGCATCATTTTTTCGTATATATAATGAATTAATAACAAAAAACTGAAAATTCACAAAAACGTGGAAAAACGGCAAAATATTGCCTAATTCGATGATAATTTGTTTGAATCACATAAGGAAAAGGGGATGATAAACGTCAAAATATTCCTAAATTCGATGATATTTAGTACAAAACCAAATGCAAGAAACTTGCTTAAAAATGCAATATTATGCGAAATTCTGAGAATTGAAGGCCAAATCATATATCGTGATACTACATGATATAGTATCGAAATATTGGTAAAAATGAATATATATATACGTAATATCAAACTACATGAAAAACGTGAGAGAAGTCACTCTCTTACCAAATTTGAGGATTTTAACTTCGAATCATAAAGCGAGGTTTCGTATTATTTAGATCCAAGAAAAGACATATGACAATGTTGTTCCCGATACATATGATGAAAATCAATGTGTTTTCATTAGAATTAACTAAAATGTTCCTGATTTTCCGTTTATATTACCGATGGAAGATGTACACGTAAAACCGCTCTATACCGGCTGAAACGTCGATATATGCAATAAAAGCCGAACTTCTCCCCTTTACAATATCTTACTCAGTATTTTAACGAGAAACAAATAGATAATTGAAAATGAAGTATTTAAGGTTAATATCTAATCAATTATGTGTTTGCATCATTTTTATCGTATATTTAATGAATTAATACCAATAAACTGAAATTTCAGAAAAACGTGGAAAAACGGAAAAATATTGCCTAATTCGATGATATTTTGTTTAAATCACATAAAGGAAAAGGGTCAAAATATTGCTAAATTCGATGATTTTTAGTACGAAACAATATGCAAGAAAACTTGCTTTAAATGCAATATTATGCGAAATTCTGAGAATTGAAGGCCAAATCAGATATCGTGATACTACATGAAATAGTATCGAAATATTGGTAAAAATGAATATATATACGTAATATCAAACTACATGAAAAACGTGAAAGAAGTCACTATTATACGAAATTTGAGGATTTTAACTTCGAATCATAAAGCGAGGTTTCGTATTATTTAGATCCAAGAAAAGACATATGACAATGTTGTTTCCAATACAAATGATAAAAACCAATGTTTTCATTAGAATTAACTAAAATGTTCCTGATTTTCCGTTTATATTACCGATGGAAGATGTACCCGTAAAACCGCTCTATTCCGGCTGAAACGTCGATATATGCAATAAAAACAGAACTTCTTCCCTTTTCAATGTATTACTCTGTATTTTAACGAGAAACAAATAGTTGATTGAAATTGAAGCATTTAAGGTTAATTTCTAATGAATTACGTGTCTGCATCATTTTATCGTATATATAATGAATTAATACCAATAAACTGAAAATTCACGAAAACGTGGAAAAACGGCAAAATATTACCTAATTCGATGATATTTTGTTTAAATCACATAAAGGAAAAGTGGATGATAAACGTCAAAATATTGCTAAATTCGATGATTTTTAGTACGAAACAAAATGCAAGAAAACTTGCTTAAAATGCAATATTATGCGAAATTCTGAGATTTGAAGGCAAAATCACTTATCGTGATACTGCATGAAATAGTATCGAATTATTGGTAAAAATGAACATATTTACGTAATATCAAACTACATGAAAAACGTGAAAAAATTCACTATTATACCAAATTTGAGGATTTTAACTACGAATCATAAAGCGAGGTTTCGTATTGTTTAGATCCAAGAAAAGACATATGACAATGTTGTCCCCGATACAAATGATAAAAATCAATGTGTTTTCATTAGAATTAACTAAAATGTTCCTGATTTTCCGGTTATATTACCGATGGAAGATGTACACGTAAAACCGCTCTATTCCAGCTGAAACGCGCAAATATGCAATAAAATCCGAACTTCTCCCCTTTACAATATCTTACTCAGTATTTTAACGAGAAACAAATAGATGATTGAAAATGAAGTATTTAAGGTTATTATCTAATAAATTATGTGTTTGCATCATTTTTTCGTATATATAATGAATTAATAACAAAAAACTGAAAATTCACAAAAACGTGGAAAAACGGCAAAATATTGCCTAATTCGATGATAATTTGTTTGAATCACATAAGGAAAAGGGGATGATAAACGTCAAAATATTCCTAAATTCGATGATATTTAGTACAAAACCAAATGCAAGAAACTTGCTTAAAAATGCAATATTATGCGAAATTCTGAGAATTGAAGGCCAAATCACATATCGTGATACTACATGATATAGTATCGAAATATTGGTAAAAATGAATATATATATACGTAATATCAAACTACATGAAAAACGTGAGAGAAGTCACTCTCTTACCAAATTTGAGGATTTTAACTTCGAATCATAGAGCGAGGTTTCGTATTATTTAGATCCAAGAAAAGACATATGACAATGTTGTTCCCGATACATATGATGAAAATCAATGTGTTTTCATTAGAATTAACTAAAATGTTCCTGATTTTCCGTTTATATTACCGATGGAAGATGTACACGTAAAACCGCTCTATACCGGCTGAAACGTCGATATATGCAATAAAAGCCGAACTTCTCCCCTTTACAATATCTTACTCAGTATTTTAACGAGAAACAAATAGATAATTGAAAATGAAGTATTTAAGGTTAATATCTAATCAATTATGTGTTTGCATCATTTTTATCGTATATTTAATGAATTAATACCAATAAACTGAAATTTCAGAAAAACGTGGAAAAACGGCAAAATATTGCCTAATTCGATGATATTTTGTTTAAATCACATAAAGGAAAAGGGTCAAAATATTGCTAAATTCGATGATTTTTAGTACGAAACAAAATGCAAGAAAACTTGCTTTAAATGCAATATTATGCGAAATTCTGAGAATTGAAGGCCAAATCAGATATCGTGATACTACATGAAATAGTATCGAAATATTGGTAAAAATGAATATATATACGTAATATCAAACTACATGAAGAACGTGAAAGAAGTCACTATTATTCGAAATTTGAGGATTTTAACTTCGAATCATAAAGCGAGGTTTCGTATTATTTAGATCCAAGAAAAGACATATGACAATGTTGTTTCCAATACAAATGATAAAAACCAATGTTTTCATTAGAATTAACTAAAATGTTCCTGATTTTCCGTTTATATTACCGATGGAAGATGTACCCGTAAAACCGCTCTGTTCCGGCTGAAACGTCGATATATGCAATAAAAACAGAACTTCTTCCCTTTTCAATGTATTACTCTGTATTTTAACGAGAAACAAATAGTTGATTGAAAATGAAGCATTTAAGGTTAATTTCTAATGAATTACGTGTCTGCATCATTTTATCGTATATATAATGAATTAATACCAATAAACTGAAAATTCACAAAAACGTGGAAAACGGCAAAATATTACCTAATTCGATGATATTTTGTTTAAATCACATAAAGGAAAAGTGGATGATAAACGTCAAAATATTGCTAAATTCGATGATTTTTAGTACGAAACAAAATGCAAGAAAACTTGCTTAAAATGCAATATTATGCGAAATTCAGAGATTTGAAGGCAAAATCACTTATCGTGATACTGCATGAAATAGTATCGAATTATTGGTAAAAATGAACATATTTACGTAATATCAATCTACATGAAAAACGTGAAAAAATTCACTATTATTCCAAATTTGAGGATTTTAACTACGAATCATAAAGCGAGGTTTCGTATTGTTTAGATCCAAGAAAAGACATATGACAATGTTGTCCCCGATACAAATGATAAAAATCAATGTGTTTTCATTAGAATTAACTAAAATGTTCCTGATTTTCCGTTTATATTACCGATGGAAGATGTACACGTAAAACCGCTCTATTCCAGCTGACACGCGCAAATATGCAATAAAATCCGAACTTCTCCCCTTTACAATATCTTACTCAGTATTTTAACGAGAAACAAATAGATGATTGAAAATGAAGTATTTAAGGTTATTATCTAATAAATTATGTGTTTGCATCATTTTTTCGTATATATAATGAATTAATAACAAAAAACTGAAAATTCACAAAAACGTGGAAAAACGGCAAAATATTGCCTAATTCGATGATAATTTGTTTGAATCACATAAGGAAAAGGGGATGATAAACGTCAAAATATTCCTAAATTCGATGATATTTAGTACAAAACAAAATGCAAGAAACTTGCTTTAAATGCAATATTATGCGAAATTCTGAGAATTGAAGGCCAAATCAGATATCGTGATACTACATGAAATAGTATCGAAATATTGGTAAAAATGAATATATATACGTAATATCAAACTACATGAAAAACGTGAAAGAAGTCACTATTATACGAAATTTGAGGATTTTAACTTCGAATCATAAAGCGAGGTTTCGTATTATTTAGATCCAAGAAAAGACATATGACAATGTTGTTTCCAATACAAATGATAAAAACCAATGTTTTCATTAGAATTAACTAAAATGTTCCTGATTTTCCGTTTATATTACCGATGGAAGATGTACCCGTAAAACCGCTCTATTCCGGCTGAAACGTCGATATATGCAATAAAAACAGAACTTCTTCCCTTTTCAATGTATTACTCTGTATTTTAACGAGAAACAAATAGTTGATTGAAATTGAAGCATTTAAGGTTAATTTCTAATGAATTACGTGTCTGCATCATTTTATCGTATATATAATGAATTAATACCAATAAACTGAAAATTCACGAAAACGTGGAAAAACGGCAAAATATTACCTAATTCGATGATATTTTGTTTAAATCACATAAAGGAAAAGTGGATGATAAACGTCAAAATATTGCTAAATTCGATGATTTTTAGTACGAAACAAAATGCAAGAAAACTTGCTTAAAATGCAATATTATGCGAAATTCTGAGATTTGAAGGCAAAATCACTTATCGTGATACTGCATGAAATAGTATCGAATTATTGGTAAAAATGAACATATTTACGTAATATCAAACTACATGAAAAACGTGAAAAAATTCACTATTATACCAAATTTGAGGATTTTAACTACGAATCATAAAGCGAGGTTTCGTATTGTTTAGATCCAAGAAAAGACATATGACAATGTTGTCCCCGATACAAATGATAAAAATCAATGTGTTTTCATTAGAATTAACTAAAATGTTCCTGATTTTCCGGTTATATTACCGATGGAAGATGTACACGTAAAACCGCTCTATTCCAGCTGAAACGCGCAAATATGCAATAAAATCCGAACTTCTCCCCTTTACAATATCTTACTCAGTATTTTAACGAGAAACAAATAGATGATTGAAAATGAAGTATTTAAGGTTATTATCTAATAAATTATGTGTTTGCATCATTTTTTCGTATATATAATGAATTAATAACAAAAAACTGAAAATTCACAAAAACGTGGAAAAACGGCAAAATATTGCCTAATTCGATGATAATTTGTTTGAATCACATAAGGAAAAGGGGATGATAAACGTCAAAATATTCCTAAATTCGATGATATTTAGTACAAAACCAAATGCAAGAAACTTGCTTAAAAATGCAATATTATGCGAAATTCTGAGAATTGAAGGCCAAATCACATATCGTGATACTACATGATATAGTATCGAAATATTGGTAAAAATGAATATATATATACGTAATATCAAACTACATGAAAAACGTGAGAGAAGTCACTCTCTTACCAAATTTGAGGATTTTAACTTCGAATCATAGAGCGAGGTTTCGTATTATTTAGATCCAAGAAAAGACATATGACAATGTTGTTCCCGATACATATGATGAAAATCAATGTGTTTTCATTAGAATTAACTAAAATGTTCCTGATTTTCCGTTTATATTACCGATGGAAGATGTACACGTAAAACCGCTCTATACCGGCTGAAACGTCGATATATGCAATAAAAGCCGAACTTCTCCCCTTTACAATATCTTACTCAGTATTTTAACGAGAAACAAATAGATAATTGAAAATGAAGTATTTAAGGTTAATATCTAATCAATTATGTGTTTGCATCATTTTTATCGTATATTTAATGAATTAATACCAATAAACTGAAATTTCAGAAAAACGTGGAAAAACGGCAAAATATTGCCTAATTCGATGATATTTTGTTTAAATCACATAAAGGAAAAGGGTCAAAATATTGCTAAATTCGATGATTTTTAGTACGAAACAAAATGCAAGAAAACTTGCTTTAAATGCAATATTATGCGAAATTCTGAGAATTGAAGGCCAAATCAGATATCGTGATACTACATGAAATAGTATCGAAATATTGGTAAAAATGAATATATATACGTAATATCAAACTACATGAAGAACGTGAAAGAAGTCACTATTATTCGAAATTTGAGGATTTTAACTTCGAATCATAAAGCGAGGTTTCGTATTATTTAGATCCAAGAAAAGACATATGACAATGTTGTTTCCAATACAAATGATAAAAACCAATGTTTTCATTAGAATTAACTAAAATGTTCCTGATTTTCCGTTTATATTACCGATGGAAGATGTACCCGTAAAACCGCTCTGTTCCGGCTGAAACGTCGATATATGCAATAAAAACAGAACTTCTTCCCTTTTCAATGTATTACTCTGTATTTTAACGAGAAACAAATAGTTGATTGAAAATGAAGCATTTAAGGTTAATTTCTAATGAATTACGTGTCTGCATCATTTTATCGTATATATAATGAATTAATACCAATAAACTGAAAATTCACAAAAACGTGGAAAACGGCAAAATATTACCTAATTCGATGATATTTTGTTTAAATCACATAAAGGAAAAGTGGATGATAAACGTCAAAATATTGCTAAATTCGATGATTTTTAGTACGAAACAAAATGCAAGAAAACTTGCTTAAAATGCAATATTATGCGAAATTCAGAGATTTGAAGGCAAAATCACTTATCGTGATACTGCATGAAATAGTATCGAATTATTGGTAAAAATGAACATATTTACGTAATATCAATCTACATGAAAAACGTGAAAAAATTCACTATTATTCCAAATTTGAGGATTTTAACTACGAATCATAAAGCGAGGTTTCGTATTGTTTAGATCCAAGAAAAGACATATGACAATGTTGTCCCCGATACAAATGATAAAAATCAATGTGTTTTCATTAGAATTAACTAAAATGTTCCTGATTTTCCGTTTATATTACCGATGGAAGATGTACACGTAAAACCGCTCTATTCCAGCTGACACGCGCAAATATGCAATAAAATCCGAACTTCTCCCCTTTACAATATCTTACTCAGTATTTTAACGAGAAACAAATAGATGATTGAAAATGAAGTATTTAAGGTTATTATCTAATAAATTATGTGTTTGCATCATTTTTTCGTATATATAATGAATTAATAACAAAAAACTGAAAATTCACAAAAACGTGGAAAAACGGCAAAATATTGCCTAATTCGATGATAATTTGTTTGAATCACATAAGGAAAAGGGGATGATAAACGTCAAAATATTCCTAAATTCGATGATATTTAGTACAAAACAAAATGCAAGAAACTTGCTTCAAAATGCAATATTATGCGAAATTCTGAGAATTGAAGGCCAAATCACATATCGTGATACTACATGATATAGTATCGAAATATTGGTAAAAATGAATATATATATACGTAATATCAAACTACATGAAAAACGTGAGAGAAGTCACTCTTTTACCTAATTTGAGGATTTTAACTTCGAATCATAAATCGAGGTTTCGTATTATTTAGATCCAAGAAAAGACATATGACAATGTTGTTTCCAATACAAATGATAAAAAACAATGTTTTCATTAGAATTAACTAAAATGTTCCTGATTTTCCGTTTATATTATTACCGATGGAAGATATACACGTAAAACCGCTCTATTCCGGGTTTAACGTCGATAGCCTCTTGAGCCCCTGCATCCCTCTCTTGAGCCTCTGCATCCCTCGCTTGAGCCTCTGCATCACACTCCTAAGCCTCTGCATCACTCTCTTAAGCCTCTGCATCACTCTCGTAAGCCTCTG
This sequence comes from Procambarus clarkii, assembly GCF_040958095.1. Classification (NCBI taxonomy): domain Eukaryota; kingdom Metazoa; phylum Arthropoda; class Malacostraca; order Decapoda; family Cambaridae; genus Procambarus; species Procambarus clarkii. The sequence goes on along the minus strand of NC_091214.1, from coordinate 2,039,913 downwards.
AATCACTCTCTTGAGACTCTGCATCCCTTTCATGAACTCCTGCATCCCTCTCAAGAGCCTCTGCAACCCTTTCTTGAGCCTTTCATCACTCTCTTAAGCCACTGCATCCCTCTCTAGATTCTCTGCATCACTCTCTTGAGCCTCTGCATCATACTCTTGAGCCGCTGCATCCCTCTCTTAATCCTCTACATCATTCTCTTGAGCCTCTGCATCACTCTCTTGAGCCTCTGCATCACTCTCTTAAGCCTTTGCCTTTCTCTCTAGAGCCTCTGCATCACTCTCTTGAGCCTCTGTATCCCTCTCTGGAGCCTCAGCATCCCTCTCTTGAGTCTTTTGTAGCACTCCCTTGAGCCTCTGCATCATTTTCTTTAGCCTCAGCATCCCTCTCCTAAGCCTCTGCATCACTCTCTTGAGCCTCTCCACCCCTCTCTTGAGCCTCTGCATCACTCTCTTGAGTCTCTGCATCACTCTAATAATCCTCTGCATCACTATCTTTAGCCTCTGCATCTCTCTCTTCAGCCTCTGCATCCCTCGCCTGATCCTCTGCATCACTCGCTTGAACCTCTGCATCAGTCTCGTGAGCCTTTGCATCACTCGCTTGAGCCTCTGCATCCCTCTCTTAAGCCCCTACATCATTCTCTTGAACCCCTGCATCACTCTCTTGAGCCTCTGCATCACTCTCTTTAGCCTCTGCATCTCTCTCTTCATCCTCTGCATCACTCTTTTGATCCTCTGCATCACTCTCTTGAACCTCTGCATCACTCACTTGAGCCTTTGCATCACTCTCTTGAGCCTCTGCATCCCTCTCTTAAGCCTCTACATCATTCTCTTGTGCCTCTGCATCACTCTCTTGAACCTCTGCATCACTCTCTTAGCCTCTGCGTCTCTCTCTTCAGCCTCTGCATCACTCTCTTGAGCCTCTGCATCACTCTCTTGAGCCTCTACATCCCTCTTTTGAGCCTCTGCATCCCTCTGTACGCCTCTGCATCACTCTCTTGAGCCTTTGCGTCACTCTTTTGAGCCTCTGCATCCCTCTCTTAAGCCTCTGCAACACTCTCTTCAGCCTCTGCATCACTCTCTTAATCCTCTGCATCCCTCTCTTGAGCCTCTGCATCCCTCTCTTAAGCCTCTGCAACACTCTTTTCAGCCTCTGCGTCACTCTCTTGAGCCTTTGCATCACTCTTGAGCCTCTGCATACCTCTCGTAAGCCTCTGCAACACTCTCTTCAGCCTCTGCATCACTCTCTTGAGCCTCTGCACCCCTCTCTTCAGCCTCTGCATCACTCTCTTGAGTCTCTGCATCACTCTCAAGAGCCTCTGCATCCCTCTCTTGTGCCTCTGCATCCCTCACTTGAGCCTCTGCATCCCTCTCTTGACCCTCTGCAACACTCTCTTCAGCCTCTTCATCACTCTCTTAAGCCTCTGCATCCCATTCTTGAGCCTCTGCATCACTCTCTTGAACTCTGCATCCCTCTCGTGAGCCTCTGCATCACGCTCAAGAGCCTCTGCATCCCTCTCTTGTGCCTCTGCATCCCTCACGTGAGCCTCTGCATCCCTCTCTTGACCCTCTGCATCCCTCCCTTGGGCCTCTACATCTCTCTCTTGAGCCTCTGCATCCCTCTCTTAAGCCTCTGCATCACTCTCTTAAGCCTCTGCATCACTCTCTTAAGCCTCTGAATCACTCTCTTGAGCCTCTGTATCCCTCTCCTATGCCTCCTCCTCACTCTCAAAAGCCTCTGCATCACTCTCTTGAGCCTCTGCATTCCTCTCTTGAGCCTCTGCGTCATTCTCATCAGCCTCTTCTTCCCTCTCTTGAGCCTCTGCAAAACCCTCTCTTCAGCCTCTGCATCACTCTCTTAAGCCTCTGAATCCTTCTCTCGAGTCCTCTGCATAACTCTCTCGAGCCTCTGCATCACTCTCTTGATTCTCTGCATCACTGTCGTTAGCTTTTGAATCACTCACTTAAGCCTCTGCATCCCTCTCTTAAGCCTCTGCATCCCTCTCTTAAGCCTCTGCATCACTCTCTTAAGCCTCTGCATCCCTCTCTTGATTCTCTGCATCACTCTCTTGAGCGACTGCATCACTCTCCTCAGCCTCTGCATCACTCTCTTAAGCCTCTGCATCCCTCTCTAGATTCTCTGCAACACTTTCTTGAGCCTCTGCATCATACTCTTGAGCCGCTGCATCCCTCTCTTAACCCTCTACATCATTCTCTTGAGCCTCTGCATCACTCTCATGAGCCTCTGCATCACTCTCCTAAGCGTCTGCCTTTCTCTCTTGAGCCTCTGCATCACTCTCTTGAGCCTCTGCATCCCTCTCTGGAGCCTCAGCATCCCTCTCTTGAACCTTTTGTAGCACTCTCTTGAGCCTCTGCATCATTCTCTTGAGCCTCAGCATCCCTCTCTTAAGCCTCTGCATCACTCTCTCGAACCTCTGCATCCCTCTCATGAGCCTCTACATCACTCTCTTGAGTCTCTGCATCATTCTCTTGAGCCTCTGCATCACTCTCTTGAGCCTCTGCATCACTCTCTTAAACCTTTGCATCCCTCTCTTGATCCTCTGCATCACTCTCTTAAGCCTCTGCATCATACTCTTGAGCCTCTACATCCTTCCCTTAAGCCTCTACATCATTCTCTTGAACCCCTGCATCACTCACTTGAGCCTCTGCATCACTCTCTTTAGCCTCTGCATCTCTCTCTTCAGCCTCTGCATCACTCTCTTGATCCTCTGCATCACTCTCTTGAACCTCTGCATCACTCTTTTGAGCCTTTGCATCACTCTCTTTTGCCTCTGCATCCCTCTCGTAAGCCTCTGCAACACTCTCTTGAGCCTCTGCTTCACTCTCTTATGCCTCCGCATCCCTCTCTTGAGCCTTTGCATCACTCTCTCGAGCCTCTGCATCCCTCTCTTAAGCCTCTGCATCACTCTCTGGATCCTCTGCATCACTCTCTTGAGCCTCTGCATAACTCTCTTGAGCCTTTGCATCACTCTCTTGAGCCTCTGCATCCCTCTCTTAAGCCTCTGCAACACTCTCTTCAGCCTCTGCATCACTCTCTCAAGCCTCTGCATCCCTCTCTTGAGCCCCTGCATCCGTCTCTTGAGCCTCTGCATCCCTCGCTTGAGCCTCTGCATCACTCTCTTAAGCCTCTGCATCACTCTCTTAAGCCTCTGCATCACTCTCGTAAGCCTCTGAATCACTCTCTTGAGACTCTGCATCCTTCTCATGAACTCCTGCATCCCTCTCAAGAGCCTCTGCAACCCTCTCTTGAGCCTTTCATCACTCTCTTAAGCCACTGCATCCCTCTCTAGATTCTCTGCATCACTCTCTTGAGCCTCTGCATCATTCTCTTGAGCCGCTGCATCCCTCTCTTAATCCTCTACATCATTCTCTTGAGCCTCTGCATCACTCTCTTGAGCCTCTGCATCACTCTCTTAAGCCTTTGCCTTTCTCTCTAGAGCCTCTGCATCACTCTCTTGAGCCTCTGTATCCCTCTCTGGAGCCTCAGCATCCCTCTCTTGAGTCTTTTGTAGCACTCCCTTGAGCCTCTGCATCATTCTCTTTAGCCTCAGCATCCCTCTCCTAAGCCTCTGCATCACTCTCTTGAGCCTCTCCACCCCTCTCATGAGCCTCTGCATCACTCTCTTGAGTCTCTGCATCACTCTAATAATCCTCTGCATCACTATTTTTAGCCTCTGCATCTCTCTCTTCAGCCTCTGCATCCCTCGCCTGATCCTCTGCATCACTCGCTTGAACCTCTGCATCACTCTCGTGAGCCTTTGCATCACTCGCTTGAGCCTCTGCATCCCTCTCTTAAGCCCCTACATCATTCTCTTGAACCCCTGCATCACTCTCTTGAGCCTCTGCATCACGCTCTTTAGCCTCTGCATCTCTCTCTTCATCCTCTGCATCACTCTTTTGATCCTCTGCATCACTCTCTTGAACCTCTGCATCACTCACTTGAGCCTTTGCATCACTCTCTTGAGCCTCTGCATCCCTCTCTTAAGCCTCTACATCATTCTCTTGTGCCTCTGCATCACTCTCTTGAACCTCTGCATCACTCTCTTAGCCTCTGCGTCTCTCTCTTCAGCCTCTGCATCACTCTCTTGAGCCTCTGCATCACTCTCTTGAGCCTCTACATCCCTCTTTTGAGCCTCTGCATCCCTCTGTACGCCTCTGCATCACTCTCTTGAGCCTTTGCGTCACTCTTTTGAGCCTCTGCATCCCTCTCTTAAGCCTCTGCAACACTCTCTTCAGCCTCTGCATCACTCTCTTAATCCTCTGCATCCCTCTCTTGAGCCTCTGCATCCCTCTCTTAAGCCTCTGCAACACTCTTTTCAGCCTCTGCGTCACTCTCTTGAGCCTTTGCATCACTCTTGAGCCTCTGCATACCTCTCGTAAGCCTCTGCAAAACTCTCTTCAGCCTCTGCATCACTCTCTTGAGCCTCTGCACCCCTCTCTTCAGCCTCTGCATCACTCTCTTGAGTCTCTGCATCACTCTCAAGAGCCTCTGCATCCCTCTCTTGTGCCTCTGCATCCCTCACTTGAGACTCTGCATCCCTCTCTTGAACCTCTGCAACACTCTCTTCAGCCTCTTCATCACTCTCTTAAGCCTCTGCATCCCATTCTTGAGCCTCTGCATCACTCTCTTGAACTCTGCATCCCTCTCGTGAGCCTCTGCATCACTCTCAAGAGCCTCTGCATCCCTCTCTTGTGCCTCTGCATCCCTCACGTGAGCCTCTGCATCCCTCTCTTGACCCTCTGCATCCCTCCCTTGGGCCTCTACATCTCTCTCTTGAGCCTCTGCATCCCTCTCTTAAGCCTCTGCATCACTCTCTTAAGCCTCTGCATCACTCTCTTAAGCCTCTGAATCACTCTCTTGAGCCTCTGTATCCCTCTCCTATGCCTCCTCCTCACTCTCATAAGCCTCTGCATCACTCTCTTGAGCCTCTGCATTCCTCTCTTGAGCCTCTGCGTCATTCTCATCAGCCTCTTCTTCCCTCTCTTGAGCCTCTGCAAAACCCTCTCTTCAGCCTCTGCATCACTCTCTTAAGCCTCTGAATCCCTCTCTCGAGTCTTCTGCATAACTCTCTCGAGCCTCTGCATCACTCTCTTGATTCTCTGCATCACTGTCGTTAGCTTTTGAATCACTCTCTTAAGCCTCTGCATCCCTCTCTTAAGCCTCTGCATCCCTCTCTTAAGCCTCTGCATCACTCTCTTAAGCCTCTGCATCCCTCTCTTGATTCTCTGCATCACTCTCTTGAGCCACTGCATCACTCTCCTCAGCCTCTGCATCACTCTCTTAAGCCTCTGCATCCCTCTCTAGATTCTCTGCAACACTTTCTTGAGCCTCTGCATCATACTCTTGAGCCGCTGCATCCCTCTCTTAAACCTCTACATCATTCTCTTGAGCCTCTGCATCACTCTCATGAGCCTCTGCATCACTCTCCTAAGCGTCTGCCTTTCTCTCTTGAGCCTCTGCATCACTCTCTTGAGCCTCTGCATCCCTCTCTGGAGCCTCAGCATCCCTCTCTTGAACCTTTTGTAGCACTCTCTTGAGCCTCTGCATCATTCTCTTGAGCCTCAGCATCCCTCTCTTAAGCCTCTGCATCACTCTCTCGAACCTCTGCATCCCTCTAATAAGCCTCTGCATCACTCTCTTGAGCCTCTTCACCCCTCTCATGAGCCTCTACATCACTCTCTTGAGTCTCTGCATCATTCTCTTGAGCCTCTGCATCACTCTCTTGAGCCTCTGCATCACTCTCTTAAACCTTTGCATCCCTCTCTTGATCCTCTGCATCACTCTCTTAAGCCTCTGCATCATACTCTTGAGCCTCTACATCCTTCCCTTAAGCCTCTACATCATTCTCTTGAACCCCTGCATCACTCACTTGAGCCTCTGCATCACTCTCTTTAGCCTCTGCATCTCTCTCTTCAGCCTCTGAATCACTCTCTTGAGACTCTGCATCCCTCTCTTGAACTCCTGCATCCCTCTCAAGAGCCTCTGCAACCCTCTCTTGAGCCTTTCATCACTCTCTTAAGCCACTGCATCCCTCTCTTGAGCCTCTGCATCACTCTCAATCTCGTAATCACTCATCAATCACTCATCAATCTCATCACTCATCAATCTCGTAAGCCTCTGCATCACTCTCTTGTGCCTCTGCATAACTCTCTGGAGCCGAGGCTCAAGAGAATTATGCAGAGGTTTAAGAGAGGGATTCAGGGGCACAAGAGAGGGATGCAGAGGGTCAAGAGAGTCATGCAGAGGCTTAAGAGAGTGATGCCAAGGCTAAAGAGTGTGGTGCAGAGGCTTACGAGAGTGATGCAGAGGCTCAAGAGAGGGATGTAGAGGCTCAAGAGAGTGATGCAGAAGCTTAAGAGAGGGATGCCGAGGCTCAAGAGAGGGATACAAAGGCTGAAGAGAGGATATTACGTATATATATTCATTTTTACCAATATTTCGATACTATTTCATGTAGTATCACGATATGTGATTTGGCCTTCAATTCTCAGAATTTCGCATAATATTTCATTTTAAGCAAGTTTTCTTGCATTTTGTTTCGTACTAAAAATCATCGAATTTAGCAATATTTTGACGTTTATCATCCCCTTTTCCTTTATGTGATTTAAACAAAATATCATCGAATTAGGCAATATTTTGCCGTTTTTCCACGTTTTTGTGAATTTTCATTTTTTTGGTATTAATTCAATAAATATACGATAAAAATGATGCAAACACATAATTGATTAGATAATAACCTTAAATACTTTATTTTCAATCAACTATTTGTTTCTCTTTAAAATACAGAGTAAGATATTGAAAAGGGGAGAAGTTCTGTTTTTATTGCACGTTTCGCCGGATTAGAGTGGTTTTACGTGTACATCTTCCATCGGTAATATAAACGGAAAATCCGGAACATTTTAGTTAATTCTAATGAAAACGCATTGATTTTTATCATTTGTATTGGAAACAACATTGTCATATGTCTTTTCTTGGATCTTCTTAATACGAAACCTCGCTCTATGATTCGAAGTTAAAATCCTCAAATATGGTAAAATAGTGACTTTTTTCACGTTTTTCATGTAGTGTGATTTTACGTAAATATATTCATTTTTACCAATATTTCAATACTACTTCATGTTTTCTCACGATATGTGATTTGGCTGTCATATCTCAGAATTTCGCAAATTTTGCATTTTCAAGCAAGATTCTTGCATTTTGTTTTGTACTAAAAATCATCGAATTTAGCAATATTTTGACGTTTATCATCCCCTTTTCCTTTATGTGATTGAAACAAAATATCATCGAATTTGGCAATATTTTGCCGTTTTTCCACGTTTTGTGAATTTTCAGTTTATTGGTATTAATTCATTAAATATACGATAAAAATGATGCAAACACATAATTGATTAGATAATAACCTTAAATACTTTATTTTCAATCCAACCTGTCCTCTTAAAAAGAACGTCAACAGTTGCCGTTTGACTCTACGGCTGTTTTTGGACGTTATTTTGTCTTAAACTACGTCTATTTTCGCTTCCATGGACTATCTCTTGTTATACAATGAAATACCACACTCTTAATATTGTATAACTCACTGACTATGCTCTGATATATGTTCTTCAAGTAAAAATACATATATTTTTGCCTTAATTAGGCCATAATCCAGAAAATTCCAGCCCATCGATCTTTATATTTAGGAAAAAATCTAATAAATTTGGAAATGAATTTTTCGTTCGCCGACAGTTTCCTGTTACTATTTAGTCTTTTATGCTTTAATGTCGCTGGTCATTGTGACTTTCCCAGGATTTATATATGTTTTGTAGTAGCATTTAGTCACACTACAGTAATTTAACAAATGGGAAACCTTTATAGTCGTCGTAAATTAGTAATAATCATTTATCAAATAATAAATTAGCAAACATGTACAGCTTCTTATGTTACGACTTTTCGGGTAGGCCGTTCTGTTTGTTTACAACCCCAATGTTTCAAAAAACACAATACTTTTAATATATAAGTGACTAAGTATGCTCTAATACATGGTCCTCAATGAAAATTATGTTTTTTTTTTTTGTTAATTTGTCCATAATGAATAAGATTCGTTACTGTTGATCTTTATATTAAGAAAAACATCTAAGAAATTTGGTATTGAATTTTCGTTCAAATAAAGTTTCCAGTTACTATTTCCTAGTTATCCTTAAATGTATGTGGTCATTATTTTACTGTTATGTATATAGAAATTTAGCATTATGCATTTATAATACAGAACAATTTGGTCGTTCCACTGCCTCATAATTATATAAAATACATTGTGACAAATACTTGATAATTAAAATCAGAGTTTTTTGACAACTGTAAAAAATCCTGTTGAAATCATGCCGTTTTGAGTTGTCATACGCTTCTTAGTAGCGTATGACAACTACATATGTAATGTTGTGTTACACAAATATTGTGTAATGTTTGGCACAATTTATCACTGTATTTACAAACTGTTTAGGTATTAATGTATTCATTTTTTTTAATGTGTAATATGTTACTTAATCCTAAACTTCTTTTGCAACATTTATATCAGTTATAAATAATTGTCGCGAAACGGCGTATGAAAAAATAAATTTCCCCAAATGAAATTAGTGTATCGGCGATCGAGCGGCCATATTTAAAAGTGTATACTCTTGTCACTGTTCTGACAATAGTTTTCGATGTACGTATTTCATTTTTGTACCAATGTGTTCGCAATAGAATGTTCTAGAAGAACATAAGTATAAAACGTCACATAAGGATGTGTTCGACCGGCAACATATATAAAAACTACGTCGATTATACTCGTCGTGTCAATAATACAATTGTTTTACCACGATGTTTCAATGCCATACTGTTTTCTCAAATAAGCTCTTCGGCTATTAGAGAAAACGTAAATTTCATGGCGAACATTTGTAAACTATCCCCAAGTAGATCGGATCGAAATTGGAATTTATACAAATATTTATTCTCGTGTTGCCCGCCACTGTCACCCTTGAGTAACCAGAAACGGATATACAGTAAAAACTAGGCTAACTCATCCTAATCCTTGCACAAGCCCTCCAGAATTTCTTTATTGAAGATCAGCAAAAAATTATTGCGCAGCTCATATTATACAGTTTAAGAATGAGATTTCCTTGTTCTAAAGGAATGAAAATAACACTGCCTTAATCTCAGTCGATTAAGGCAGTGTCTGGGATGCTCCCGGTGCCCGTGCCTGGTGCTCGTGCACCAGGCACGGGCGATAGTGTACGTTTAATTGTTCTTTTAGTGTAAATAACGGAATAAAATGTAAGACATAGTCTGCAGATCTTTTTCCAGATGTCTTTTATTTTTTTTCCTAAAGGAAACTAAGATATTGCGAATTTTGCTTAACAAGTACATTAATTATTAACTTTTTGTCGTTATTATTGTTATAATTAAAAGAATTACATCTTGTTTTTTGCTTATGTACAAAACATAGTCTAATAACCACAGTTCGTTGCCCCTAAATCAACACAACATAACCAGTTTACTCATGTCATCGCCCCAAAATCAACAAAAACAACCAGTGTATTATTGTAAATAATTATATCTTATGATTTCTTAGCAATGGTAAGACATTTTTAAGACTAACCTTCGTAAGAAGGTATGATGTATACGAACTGAACGACCGCGCTTCACAACAAAAACATGGCCACATGAGTTGGATTATTCCGGTAATATTGAACTACTGTTCATTGTTATTAGTTTAACAATACTGTTAGGGAATGTCATAAGAGTTAGGGAATGTCATAAGAGTAGTCACAGGGCAACCAAAGATACCCAGCTTCTGGGTACGGGATCTTTGCCCGAAATGCTATGCGTGCTAGTGGCTTTACAATAATAGTAATAATTTATTTAGGAAAAATATATACATAGATGCAGAGTTACAGTACAAACATTCTGTTTGATTTATAAATAGAGGTAGTACATACAATACCTAAAGCCACTAGTACGCATAGCGTTTCGGGCAAGATTGTAAAATCATCATTATTCCTATTTTCTCTCTTAACCCCCAGTGTACCTTCTCGTATATTAATAAATAAATAACCAGGGTTTTTTATGCGGCTGTGCTGAAAGCCTGACGTAAAATAAATCATTGTGTCGGAGAACAGGAAGCTACAAATTAGGCTTATATTGAGGTTCCCCCTCCCCCCTTTCCCCCCAATTACAGGTCTGTCTAATTACCACAAGCTACCACAAGCTACACAAGCTTCACAAAGCTTCCTGGCAATACGTTAGTAATGAATAAATATGATATGTTAGGCTGACCTACCGACCTAACCTAACCTAACCTAATCAAACCTAACCAAATCTAACCTAACCAAATCTAACCTAACCAAATCTAACCTAACCAAATCTAACCTAGCTTAACCAAACCAAACCTAACCTAACCTAACCTAACCTAACCGATGCTTGGATCGTCGTCTTGATTTGGTGTCACCATTTCTTTATTTTCGTCTAATTTCTTTATAAAAAGATACTTTTTCAGATTAAAATTATGTTTTTTCGTGTTGTACATTCAGTACCAACATTATAATGAGTAAATATATCTTATTTATTCATTACTAACATATTGCCAGGAAGCTATGTGAAGCTTGTGTAGCTTGTGGTAGCTTGTAATTAGACAGACCGCCAATTACTGGTGGAGTAAATCAGCCTAGCCTACTTCTTCCTAGCATAACCTAGCCAACACTAGCCAAGCCTAGTCTACCCTTGCCTAGCCTAGCAAACAGCCCTTGAACCCCCTACTGTTAAGACTCTGCTCTCTGATTGTACCTATGACACCTATTATTAATTTCCTTCTGTATCTTTAGCTCCAGTATGTTGTTATATTATGCTGTGCAAATTTGGGACCTGGCCCTCTAGTATCTTACATATATGTATTATTTGATACCATTCTTGTCTCCTGTCCAGAGAGTACATTTTGAGAGCTTTGAGACGGTCTCAATTATTTAGATGTTTTATCATTTATATGTTTGCTGTTTATGGTCTCTTTATTTCCTCTAATTCAGAGATTTCTCCTGTTCAGAAAGGGGGAGTCAGTACCGAGCAATACTCAAGATGGGACAGCACCAGTTATTTGAATAGTATTAGCATTACTGTGGGTGGGGTCTTTGAATTTTAACATTTTCATAAACCATTCCATTATTTTTCTGGCCTCCACTATATTTGCTCGGTTATGTTCACAAAGTGTGAGGTCGTCAGACGTCGTAATTCTCAGATCTCTTGCATGTTTTTTCCTTCTTAGAATAGGTCTAATTGTGTCCTGTGTTCCTTGTTTCATTTAATTTCCTTGTTTCTACCATACTTCAGCACCTGTAACTTATCACTGTTAAAATCATGTTATTTCTGTTTTTTCAATGTCTCCTACAGTGCCAATTTTCTTGTGTCTTCTGTATCATCTGTAGAGTTTCATTGTTCAAATGTGTTATAAAATACACGCACCACCATCTTAGTGGTGCATATATGCATTCTACCTTGCATTTATATGCAAGGTAGAAAAATATGCATGAAAAAATATATATGAAAAATATGCATTTTTGTTTTTTTATAATTAATCTAAACTGATGCTATTGTATATCTGTTAATAATTTATTTTTGTTTTTTTTAGGTAAAATTTAAATCAGACAACATTATCAATTGCAACATTACAACATTGTCAACAATTCTATCTGAGAGAACATTACAGCAATGGCTTCCAGTAATTCAAGTAAGTTACATTATAATTGTGATTTGTTTATAATATATACTTTAAATTTTATTTTTGTATGTTATTAATTTTATTTGGGTGTAAGTTCATATTATCATTAGATATAGAGTATAAAATCTTAATTTTGTTTTGTCAATTTTGTCTGTTAGAATTGCATATCTATTTCAAACTTAATTAATACCACAAAATGTTAGTTAAGTTGAATATTAATTTAATATTATTGGAAGATCAAAAAACTTAGTCAAATAAGTATTTGAGTCCCAATTCAATTATTTGCAGTTCACAAATTGCAATTTTGATTTACATTGAAAATTCCAGATTATTCTTCTCTTATTTAAACATATTAAATTTGGTTTACTTGTGTAATTAATAAAATCTGGTGCTGTACAGGTTCTCAATAATACAATCACAATTCTCCGCTCAGTCTTCTGTAGCACTGTACTGCTTTGTGGTCTTTCATTATGCTGCTACTGTGTTTTTTGTACCACTGTATTACATTTTAAACATTTTACTCTTTTTTATGATTGCCCAGATTATCTTTATTTACAGGCCAGAAGAAACCTTTCCAGCGGTGTTGTCCCATCTGCAGTAATGTCATTAGTGTTCGTCGACATTTCTGCAACTGTGGACACAGCTTTATAGATGAAAAGCGTAAGGGTGATGTAGAGCGGGAGGAGAAATATAAGGAAATGGGTCGAAGAGCTGCTAAGCATCAAAACCTTTGCAGATCATTTAAAGCCATGAAAAAATCTGTAAGTATTTCATGCATTCTGTTATTTCTTCAATTAGAATTGTATCATATTGTATTAATATCCATTCTGTTAGGTTTTAAATTTTCCCACAAATAAACAGATTTTAAGCCATTTGATAATTAATTAGTATTAACATTTTCAATTTTGGTGGATACTGTACTTATTGATGTTAATAATAAAGTAATGTGCATTATATAAGTATTTTTGTGTTATTTTATATTTTTTTAATTTCCATTAGTTATGTAATTATACTTTAATGATATAACTATCAGTAGGTCTCTTAAACTAGGTAAGAAAAGTACATCTTAAGCTACTTTGGTACTTCTGCACTTTTGCAGATGTACCCAATGCTGTATGAGGGAGGGATGCTGTCTGTTTCAGAAGCTTATGGTTATCCCATCTTATATTCTGTAATCATAAAGTTAATCTCTTTTTTTTATAATTGAAGCCATATCTCTTGAACACTGTGTTCAAATTAACACTAAAAATATTTTAGTTATATTTGTAACTATTTTGTTGTATTGCAGGTCTCTAAACTACAAGGTGGTGGTTATCAAGTTGCTGTCATCTATTTTAAGGTCTTGAGGTTATCTTGAGATGATTTTGGGGCTTTAGTGTCCCCGCGGCCCGGTCCTCGACCAGGCCTCCACCCCCAGGAAGCAGCCCGTGACAGCTGACTAACACCCAGGTACCTATTTACTGCTAGGTAACAGGGGCATTCAGGGTGAAAGAAACTTTGCCCATTTGTTTCTGCCTCGTGCGGGAATCGAACCCGCGCCACAGAATTACGAGTCCTGCGCGCTATCCACCAGGCTACGAGGCCCACGAGGTCGGCAATAGAAATACCACAAAGGGCATGCTACCAGGAAGTGGTCTGTCAAGCAAAAATGTTAATAATCTCACCGAATTGTTTTATCTTTGTAATTATTATTATTATTATTTTGCATAAGCTAACAATGAAAATCATAAAACCTGCATGTTCCTTTGTGTTGGCAATAATGAAAAGCATTTACATAGTACAGTAGTTTAGTTCATATATTATGCATCCCATATCCATGTTGTTAGCGGTAGTGGAAATGGTTGCAGAGGCACATAATTAATTGGCTCCGGGACTGAACCAAGCAATTCATTTTAGCTAAGCAAGTTACAATCTTGATGACCTAATTACATAATTCCATGCACATCACCACAAAGACAAGGGGCTCGAGACCGACCATGAGTACAGATTTTAAATTAAGCAACTGACATGTGTGGAGAGCTAGTGTCACAATTGATATGTTTATCTTGCACACTGCCTCCATCCAGTGGACAGCGGTGGATAGGTTACAATCACTTAGTTACTACATACAGTTAGCAAACTGGTGATATTTGACCAAGATTTCTGGCAGCAGATCATTTTGAATGAAATATTTCCTCATATCTTGAACATTTGTTATAGAATTATCCGAATTCACATATCTTTTTTCACTCCATCACATAGTGGAGGAGGGTGTGCAAATAATTTTGACACACTTTACTTTGCATCAGGTCTATATCATCAGATAATGAGACTTCCTTTACATATGGGTACCAAAATTCCCATAATGACATAGTTCCTCATTGCTGCCAAATTTCACATTTCAGTGTTTCTTTCAATTAAAGTTTTTTGGAGGACATATTTTGTAATGATGATACCATATTAAATTTACGCATGTTTCTTAATTTTCAGCATACATGCAGGACAATGGATCAAGTGTCAACAAGATACCAACAAATAATATAGATGCCCAAGAAGATATCAACATCAGTGAGGCAAAAGAAAAGAACGGGGAGCAAGAGCTTAAGTTAAAGAAAATGAAGAAAAAACGAAGACTGTCTGAAGATTCAACTATTAAAGGTAATAAAAACTCATTCTACGTTTTTTAAATTCAAAGCAAAACTTGTATATATTTTAGACAAGTTTTTAGGTTCCACAATTACATTACTGATTTGTTGTATAAAGTAGTTGTATTTTATACAGCAGATGAGTCACAATAATGATGCTGAAGAATGTTGTCCTAACCACACACAAAAAGATGAAAATACAAAGACGTTTCGGTCCGTTCTGGACCACTATTAATTCAATTGTTAGTTGTATTATACTTGACTGCTGATATAGTTTATTTCATGTATTCCAGTTCACAGTAATATTAAAATTAACATCAGAGCCTGACGGCTCAGTGGACAGTGCTCTGGGTTTGTAATCCTAAGGGTCAAGGTTCTATTTTTATTAGATGCTGAAACAAATGGGCAGTTTCTTTTGCCCTGATGCACCTATTCACCTAACAGTAAATAGGTACTTGGGAGTTAGACAGCTGATATGGGCTGCTTACTGGGAATGTGAGTGTTAAAATTAGGATTAAGGACTTGCCCAAAAAGCAAGACTAGAAATAAAAATGAATTTTGGAGTAGTGATTTTTGATTTACCTCCAACAGTGAAGCGTAATGTACGAAAGATTGAGAAAATTCGTGTTAGAATTATTAATCTTACTTTTTCGGTCATATTTAATAATATATGTCTACAGGAAAGACTGCTACCAAAATATACTAATATATATATATATATATATATATATATATATATATATATATATATATATATATATATATATATATATATATATATATATATATATATATATATATATATATATAAAAGAAAATATATAAAAAAAAAATCCAACCTGAAGTTCATGCCTTCTTTACCCAACAAAGTCTCATCCGTTTATCAAAGAATTTTTAAATATATTTTCATATATTGATTTATTGGGGTTCTATTACATGGCCAGGAAGAATTTCTGATCCGGATTAACATTAAGAAATATTTTTTTGTACATTTATATAGAACAATTTCTTTAGTATTTTACCATCCATGTATTTAAAAGCAATTATGAAGTTAGAAAGTGTAGCATAGGCTGCTCGCACAACATTCTTTATGTGGTTTTCAGGTGATACTTTTCTATCTAGAACATCCCTAGATCTCTTTTTTTATCAAAATTTTTTAAGGATTTCTCACATAATTTATAGGTTGTGTGGGGTCTATGTTTTCCTATTGCACATTCCATAACATGACATTTATTCACATTAAATTCCATTTGCCAAGTGGTGCTCCATACACTTATTTTGTCCAGGTCATCTTGAAGGGCATGCCAATCATCTAAGTTTCTTGTTCTTCCTATTATTTTAGCATCATCAGCAAACATGTTCATATAATTCTGTATTTCATCTGGTAGATTGTTTATGTAGACAATGAACATCTTCGGTGCAAGATCTGAGCCCTGTGGTACTCCACTTGTAACATTTCTCCAGTCTGATATATTGCCTCTGATTACTGCCCTCATTTTCCAATAAGTCAGAAAAGTTTTCATCCATGTTAGAAGCTTACCTGTCACCCCTCCAATATTTTCCAGTTTCCGGAACAACCTCTTTATGTGGAACTCTATCAAAAGCGTTTTTTAGGTCCAGATAGATGCAGTCAACCCAACCATCTCTTTCCTGTAAAATCTCTGTTGCTCGATCATAGAAACTGAGTAAATTCGATACACCGGATCTTCTAGATCAAAAACCATACTGTCTGTCTGATATTATATCATTTCTCCCCCAGTGTTCTACCCATTTAGTTTTTGTTATTTTTTCCAATATTTTGACTATTACACTTGTCAATGATACAGGTCTATAATTGAGTGGGTCTTCTCTGCTGTCACTTTTGTAGATTTGAAGTATTGTGTTTGTGTGTGTAGCATGTGCATTAATTCAAGTAGAGTGGCTGTGTGTTATCTGTAGCTGCAGCTGTAGAGAAACACAATTTTTGTTTAATGAGGATATATATTTTATTCAGGTTTTCCTTATTTTCAGTTCACATTCAGGAAAATCAAAATAGGAAGATCAGGGAGGCGAAAGACAAGAATATAGAGCAAGAGGATAAGTCCTTGAAAAAAATGAAGAAACACCGACTTTCTCAAGATACAACTGTGACAGGTAATCAAAACTCATTCTTCGATTTCTAAGCAAAACTTGTACTCACCTAGTTGTGTTTGCAGGGGTTGAGGATTGGCTCTATGGTCCCGTGTTTCAACTGTCAATCAATTGGTGTATATATTCTTGGGCCATTCCTCCAGTTTGTCCAGTTTTAGTTATAAATTTTATAGATTTAAAAGTTGTAAATATAAACTTAATGGTAATTTAGGTAATGAAAACTTATTGGAACTTAAAGTAAAAATGAACTAGAATAATTAATAACAATGGATGACCAATAAAAGTAAAAAAGCAATTATGAATTCTATAAAATGAATAGCTTACTTACTATAATATAATAAGTACACTATAGTTTAATATTAAAGTTACACTAAAACACTAAAACAAAATGTGGTAGATTAAATTGAGATACACTCAGGTACACTGGATGATAAAGTTTATTCTAGAGGACACAGGCAAAGCCAGTGTACTATGGAACAAGGAAGAAAAAAAAGAAAAAAAAGAGACAATAATAAAGAAGACCCATTTTTTTTTTTAAGTTAAAACCTTTTGGAAGGAAAGGCAGAGCTAAAGTACACATTGGTAGTTAAATGAGGTTATAATTTGAACTCTGGTTATTCAGCAGCTATCCCACAGTCATTCAGGAGAATTGAGGTGAGCTTCAGTTGTTATAAAATAGGTTTTTCCAGTGTCAGTCCCCCTAGCTATAATTGTATTGTCTCCCACAAAACAATGTTTAATTACAGGGGAATTTTTCCAGAAACCCCGCAGTTTAAATAAGAGATTTTGTCTGAACCTGGTCAGACATTTATTCACATAAACATTTGATTTACTAGAGACTGCAGATTTGAAAAGGTCTGACTTGCGGAAGCAGCTATCTAGTTTAACTCAAATTCTCCTGTTATTTATACCCTCCTGTTGATTTGATACCCACTCTATAAGCTGATTTGATGTCACTAGTTTTGATTGAATATTTTGATCATATCTTGGATATTTTGATCTTTGGGGAATATATTTCAATATTTGGATCATACCTTGGATCATTTGGTCTTGGGGGAAAGACCATCATGCATTCATTCATTAATTCATGATGGTCTTGGGAGAAGTTTGTGAATGAATGAATGGAGGTTTTGGGGAGGCTTCAAGTGTGCTTTTTGGACCTGGCGAGTCTTTGGTTCCTGTCCCATCTCAAGAATATCTGATCATATATTCAAAGCTCTTTTTGTTATTTGGCAGTCTACCAGCTGTCAACTATTTGTTGTGATGTGTTTTGTTAATATATATTTTGTTTAGAATATACTGTATGGAAACCAGGGATACAAATATTGTATAGCTACAAATATAAAAAAAAATAATTTAAATATAAAGTACTTGTTATATATTCTCAAATAATTATTATATAAGTGTGCAATGAATTGATGTGTGCTGTATTTGCAGAGCATCAAATCATGTAGATGGTAGGGCAAGTACCTTAAGGTGCTTCCGGGGCTTAGCGTCCCCGCGGCTCGGTCGTCGACCAGGCCTCCTGGTTGCTGGACTGATCAATCAGGCTGTTGGATGCGGCTGCTCGCAGCCTGATGTATGAATCACAGCCTGGTTGATCAGGTATCCTTTGGAGGTGCTTATCCAGTTCTCTTGAACACTCTGAGGGGTTTGCCAGTTATGCCCCTTATGTGTAGCGGAAGCGTGTTGAACAGTCTCAGGCCTCTAATGTTGATAGAGTTCTCTCTCAGAGTACCTGTTGCACTTTTGCTTTTCAATGGGGGTATTCTGCACATCCTGCCATGTCTTCTGGTCTCATGTGATGTTATTTCTGTGTGCAGGTTTGGGACCAGCCCCTCTAATATTTTCCACGTGTAAATTATTATGTATCTCTCCCGCGTGCGCTCAAGGGAGTACAGATTTAGGCTCTTTAGTCGGTCCCAATAGTTTAGATGTGTTACTTTTTTTACTGAGTAATAATTTTTACTGATAGTTTACTGAGTGGATTCTAGCAGTAAAGGTTCTCTGCACGCTCTTCAGGTCAGCAATTTCTCCAGCTTTGAAAGGGGCTGTCATTGTGCAGCAGTACTCCACTCTAGAGAGCACAAGCATTTTGAAAAGTATCATCATCGGTATAGGATCTCTAGTGTGAAATGTTCTTGTTATCCAACCTGTCATTTTTCTTACAGTTGTGACGGCTACTTTATTATGTTCTTTAAAGGTAAAGTCTTCAGACATGAGTACACCCAGATCCTTGACATTGCCTTTTCGTTCTATGTTATGATTTGCTCGAGTTTTTTACGTGGTTGCCGTTTTTATATTTTCATTTTGTCCATAGCGCATGAGCTGGAACTAATCTTCGTTAAACACCATATTATTTTCTGTAGCCCATAGAAAGACCTGATCTACATCTGATTGGAGGTTTGCTGTGTCCTCTACGTTGCCTACTCTCATGAAGATCCTAGTGTCATCTGCAAAGGATGATACAGTGCTATAGGTTGTGTTCTTGTCTATGTCCGATATGAGGATGAGAAAAAGTACTGGAGCAAACACAGTACCCTGGGGGACTGAGCTCTTCACGGTTGATGGGCTGGATTTTATTTGGTTGACTATTACACATTGTGTTCTGTTAGTCAGGAAATTGTAGATCCATCTACCTATTTTTCCGGTAATTCCTTTTGAACGCATTTTATGTGCAATAACACCATGGTCATTTATCAAAAGCTTTTGCGAAATCTTTGTAAATTACATCAGCATTTTGTTTGTCTTCCATAGCATCTAATGCCATATCATAGTGGTCCAGCAACTGCGACAGGCAAGAGCGCCCTGTTCTGAAACCATGTTGTCCGGGGTTATGCAGATGCTGTGATTCCATGTATTTTGTGATCTTACTTCTTAGCACTCTCTCAAAATTTTTTATGATGTGCGATGTTAGTGCTATCGGTCTAATTTTTTGCCTCTGCCTTATTTCCTCCTTTATGAAGTGGTGCTATCTCTGCTGTTTTTAGTATATCAGGGATAACGCCAGTATCTAGGCTTTGTCTCCACATAATGTGGAGGGCCTGTGATAGTGGTTTTTTACAGTTCTTGATGAATATGGAGTTCCAAGAATCCGGGCCTGGTGCAGAGTGCATAGGCATACTGTTTATGGCTTCTTCAAAATCCGGTGGGGATAGGGTGACGTCTGATATATGATTTGATGTTGGTATCATATCCATGAAAAACTCATTTTGGTTAGAAATCTTTAGTTCGTTTAATGGCTCGCAGAAAACAGTCATATTGCTTCCTCAGTAGCTCGCTCATTTCTTTGTTGTCATCGGTGAAAGTTCCATCTCCCTTTCGCAGGGGCCCGATACTAGATGTGGTTTTTGATCTTGATTTTGCATAGGAGAAAAAATATTTCGGATTCCTCTCTATTTCACTGATGGCCTTTTGCTCACTTTGCCTCTCCTGGGTTTTGTATGACTTGTAGCTTGAGTTCAATTGTTTCTATTTCTCTACATAACCTTCATCGCCGTTCTTGAGATAGGGTGCGACTCTCAAGTTGTTCCGCGATTCGCTTTCTTTGCCTATATAGGGAACGACGTTCTCGTTCCAATCTGCATCTCTTCCTCTTTTTTCTTAGGGGTATGCGGTTTAAACATATTTTTAGTGCTACTGAGCTCATTTGTTCCAGGCACTGGTTCAGATATGCATGTTCTAGCTGTTCTTCCCAGTTTATTTCTGTGAAGTCCTTGTTTATTTGCTCCCAGTTTATCTGTTTATTATTGAAGTTGAATTTGCTGAAATCTCCTCCACCGGGAATCTGGACTGGTTTTGAAGGTCTATTCAACATGGTTGTCATAACTTCAATTAAGTTGTGATCTGAGTAACAGGTATTTGTAATCATTATGTTCCTGATCAATTCATCATTATTAGTGAAAATGAGGTCCAGCGTGTTCTTCCTAGTTGGTTCTACTATTTGCTGATTTAAGGCAAACCTGTCGCACATCCGTAGCAGGTCATTTGCATGTGCCTGTTCATTTAGGCTACTTCCTGGTATTCTTTCTGATATTACTGTATTAGCCAGGTGCTTCCATTTCAGGTGCCGTAGGTTGAAGTACCCAAGCAGGATGATGTTCGGAGCTGGATTTGTGAGGTTTTCCAAGCAGTGTTCTATTTCCATTAGTTGGTTGTTAAACTGCTGAGGGTTTGCCTCCGGTGAATTATATACAAAGACAATAAGTACATTTAGGATCTCTATTTTGATTATCAGCACTTCCACCATATCATTTGAGATGTTTAGCAGCTCAGTACAGATGAGTGTGTCTTTGATGTAGAGGCTGACCCCACCCTGAGGCCGGTGTTTCCTATCACATTTGAAAAGATTGTACTCTGAGATCCATATTTCACCATCATGGTAGTCCGGCATTCCGGCAATATTTCTTATAGTCGCTGGGAGGACGTTGAACAACCGCGGACCTCTGATGTTTATACAGTGCTCTGATTGTGCCTATGGCACCTCTACACTATTTGGAAGAATACACACACACTGGGTACTGGGGTGGGCCTACCTCCAAATGGCCCCTTGGTAAAAGTAAACCAATTTTAACTCAAATAATCTGTGCTAGGATTCTTGGAAACCATTGTGGCACCACAATTGCCCTTCTTGGTCTCTGTCTACCGATTGTTGTAATGCCTGGTGGCCTCTGTCTACAGACTACTATGGTTCCAAATTTCTGTGATTTTGGTGTTTTGTTTTTTGCAAGAAATAAATATTTATTATATATGTTATGTTTTCCACATTTTCAGCACATCAGTGTCTACTTACTGCTGAAGCAAGTACCTTCATCAGGGTTCCCAAAGATCATATCTTAGAAGGGTCGAAGACGTCCATTATTTTGAAGTAATCAAATAGAAAAGAAGAAAGAAATAATTTGAAGATAGTCAAGAAGGAAGATGTATCTGTTGGAAGAGGGCAAGTCATGATGGTTCAGAAGAAAATAACGCACAATTTGTCTGATAGCAGATAATAAACTATTTTTTGATAATGTAATTGAGTCAGAGGTGACTCCCATCAATCTTACTTCCTTTACAGAAAAATAAAATTAATATAAAGAAAATATTATTTATGTAAAATATGATTTATTTTTGTAATAAAATCAATAAACTTTATGTAATTAAGTCAGAGGTGACTCCCATCAATCTTACTTCCTTTACAGAACAATATAATTTCTATGAAAAAATTCCTAAGTATTTATGTAACATATATGATACATTTTTTTAATAAAATCAATAAACTTGTGTTTAAAGTCAGTAGTCCATATATTAATTTATCAATCCATCCTTGTGGTTAAGCAACGTCAACCAGGACACTCACCCACATCCCAAAGGCCTCTCGCCCTTTTGCTGCAGGGAAATCCACGGACCTCATCGCAAAAGTCAACAGAGGGTCAAATAACCTTGTTGCACCTGATACCATCAAAGCCTGGCACAATCTGTTACTTTTTGGCAATGCATGCTTAGGTGTACCAGACAGAGGAGGCAAGACACTGGCCTCATCCGTCAATAAAGCAATTAGGGATTTTCCGAGGGCTGACAACCTAGTCCGCCTCCCCAAACACACCAAACACCGCCGAGGCAGACCAAGTACGACAATCAGCGACAACAGAAAATTAGGTACCCAAGTCAGCAAGAAAATTGAAGAGGGCAATACAGTCGGGGCACTCAGGTTAATCACAAGTGAGGACAAAATTTTGCCCAGGGATGAAACCACAGCCCAAGCACTGAGAGAAAAACACCCCGTCAGGGCCGTAGGTGGACCTCCCCCACAGGTCAGGCTCGCCCCTAATCAGGAACCTCTCGTCCTCCGGGAGTCTGAGGTTTATAAAGCTATCGTTTCATTTCCCCCGGGCTCCTCAGGAGGCTACACAGGGGTAAGACCTCAACATGTGAAGGAAATGGTGAACCCTGTTCTTGGCCCAGCTGCAGAAGCGCTCCTGACAGAAATCACAACGTTTGTCAACATCTGCCTCGCCGGGTTAATCCCTGATGAAATCAAACCATTCTTCTTTGGTGCATCCCTATGTGCCCTCAAAAAGAAGGGGGGAGGAATCAGACCCATTGCCGTTGGTAATACCCTTCGCCGCCTAGTTGCAAGGGCTGCTGTCAGAAGTATCCGAACGGAAGCAGCCACCATGCTGCAACCCAACCAGCTGGGGTTTGGAGTCCCCCAAGGCTGTGAAGCAGCGGCTCATGCTGCACGAGCCTACATTAGCTCTCTTACTGAAGATCAGGCAGTAGTAAAATTAGATTTTAAAAACGCTTTCAACTCGGTCAAAAGGGAAGTAATCCTCACTGCAGTCCAGGAACATTGCCCAAGCATTCTCCCGTTTGTGTCAGCAGGCTACAGCAAAGACTCAACCCTCCTGTTTGGCAAACATGAAGTCACCTCAGCAGAGGGAATTCAACAGGGTGACCCACTTGCACCATTCCTCTTTTGCATAGCGGTTCGAGAAATTACAACCAGACTGTCCAGCGAGCTCAACATCTGGTTCCTGGATGATGGCACTCTGGCAGGCACACAAGATTCCCTGCTAGAAGACCTACAGCTGGTGAAGACACGGGGGGAGTCCATGGGTCTCGTTCTTAGCCCCTCCAAGTGCGAAATTATTGCATCTAGTGAAGTAATCATTAGAGCAGTGAAATCAGTTCTACCAGAAGCCTCAGTCGTTAAACCTACCGACAGCACACTACTCGGAGCACCTCTGGGCCACAATGCCATTGCTGCAGTCCTTGACGAAAAGTTTAGAGACCTAAAGAGGATGGAAGAGAGAATTGGGGACTTGGACTCCCACGATGCCCTCTACCTTCTCACAAAGTGCCTTACCCTGCCCAGGCTAACATACTTCTTAAGGTGTGCACCAACTTTTGGCAACCCACTTCTACATCAATATGATGAGCTCCTCAGGTCAATATTCAGGAAGGCGCTCAACCTAGATTTAGATGACAGTCAGTGGGACCAAGCAACACTACCAGTGAGATTTGGAGGGATAGGCATACGAAAGGCAACTGAGGTAGCACTTCCAGCATTCTTATCCTCATGTACAGCAGCCAACGAATTGGTAGGGCAGATCCTACCAGAGCGTATGAGAGAGACAGCGGGAACTCATGATCAAACGTTCATCGAAGCAGCCAGACAATGGGACACCATTGCACACCCTCAACCCCGACCACAAGTCCCAAAAGACCACAAGCAGGCCCATTGGGATAGCCCCATAATGGAAAAGACTGTCACAGCAATGATTGACAACGCTGATGCTGAAAACAAAGCCCGCCTCCTAGCGGTAACAGCACCCCACGCCGGGGATTTTTTATTTGCTGTGCCCAATGCAGCCCTGGGAACTCGCCTCAGTCATGACGCTCTCCGCATTGGAGTTGCCCTTCGCCTGGCCGCCCCCATCCTCACCGAACATAGGTGCATCTGCGGAACTGCGATGGCAGACCAATATGGTCGTCATGGTCTGGTATGTCGTAAATCACAGGGTAAAATTGCAAGACATGAAGAAGTCAACGACATCATCAAGAGGAGCCTCGCCACAGCCCGCTGCCTGGCACAAAGAGAACCACACTTATCCAGACCTAACGACCCACAGAAGCGCCCTGATGGGGTCACCTTGCTACCTTGGAAGGATGGTAAGCAAGTGGTATGGGACTACACGTGCGCTGCCACACTGGCCAGTACCTACCTCCACTACAGCACACGTGAAAGCGGTGGTGCTGCTTCTTTCAGGGAATCGCAGAAAATTATTAAATACAGAGGTCTAGCACACTGCTACAGCTTTGTTCCGATCGGCTCGGAGACCCTCGGTTCGTGGGGAAAATGTGCATTGAAGTTCCTGAAGCAGTTGGGGGACAAATTGATCAGCGCTACAAAAGACCAGAGAGCAAAAAGTTTCTTGTTCCAGCGCCTCAGTGTTGCGATTCAGAGGGGAAATGCCTGTTGCGTCTTGGGCACTAGTCCAACTTCAGAGGAATTCGAAGAAGTGTTTGACTTGCAACAATGATCGAACCCGTCTGTGACATTCATCAATGTTTCCCATTGTTGTGTTCTTCAAGAGATCCATAACCTTTAAGCACCTTTTTGCATTATTATTTTTGTATCAACCCATGTATATCTTGTAACCATCAAATGCATAATAAAGCACAAAAAATATTCAAGGAAGGGGGTGGTAGGAGAAAAGCACACAGAAACTGTATTGGAGGGGATCTAAACATTCCCTCTAATGCGTTATGCGTGGTTTCCTCCGAGGCTATGGGTCCCCCTTCTTCCAGCTAGAGGTGGTACTCCCTTCCATATTGAAAAAAAAAAAAAAAAAAAAAAAATATATATATATATATATATATATACCTGTTATGCCAGTTGCTGGAAGGCTTCTGTGCTGGCTAGGGTTCGAGTCTCCTGGTGGGAAAGTGTTCTAAAGTTATATATATATATATATATATATATATATATATATATATATATATATATATATATATATATATATATATATATATATATATATATATATATGTCGTACCTAGTAGCCAGAACGCACTTCTCAGCCTACTATGCAAGGCCCGATTTGCCTAATAAGCCAAGTTTTCCTGAATTAATTGTTTTTCGACTACCTAACCTACCTAACCTAACCTAACCTAACTTTTTCGGCTACCTAACCTAACCTAACCTATAGAGATAGGTTAGGTTAGGTTAGGTAGGGTTGGTTAGGTTCGGTCATATATCTACGTTAATTTTAACTCCAATAAAAAAAAATTGACCTCATACATAATGAAATAGGTAGCTTTATCATTTTATAAGAAAAAAATTAGAGAAAATATATTATTTCAGGAAAACTTGGTTTTATTAGGCAAATCGGGCCTTGCATAGTAGGCTGAGAAGTGCGTTCTGGCTACTACGTACGACATTTATATATATATTTATATATATATATATATATATATATATATATATATATATATATATATATATATATATATATATATATATATATATATATATATTTATATATATATATATTTATATATATATTTATTTATATATATATTTATATATATATATATTTATATATATATATATATATATATATTTATATATATATATATTTATATATATATATATATATATATATATATATATTTATATATATATATATATTTATATATATATATATTTATATATATATATATATTTATATATATATATAAATATATATATATATTTATATATATAATTTATATTATTAAATATGACCGAAAAAGTAAGATTAATAATTCTAACACGAATTTTCTCAATCTTTCGTACATTATGCTTCACTGTTGGAGGTAAATCAAAAATCACTTCTCCAAAATTCATTTTTATTTCTAGTCTGACGCGACACGGGCGCGTTTCGTAAAACTTATTACATTTTCAAAGACTTCACAAATACACAACTGATTAGAACTTGCGTTTCCCTGATTTTATATCTACATTTGAGTGAGGTGGGAAGGGTGATGTGGCATTACATTTGAGTGAGGTGGGAAGGATGATGTGGCATTAACACAAGACAGAACACTAGAGGATATTAATAGGGTATTAAAAGTATCAACACAAGACAGAACACGAAACAATGGGTATTGAATAGAAGTGTTTGTAGAAAGCCTATTGGTCCATATTTCTTGATGCTTCTATATTGGAGCGGAGTCTTGAGGTGGGTAGAATATAGTTGTGCAATAATTGGCTGTTGATTGCTGGTGTTGACTTCTTGATGTGTAGTGCCTCGCAAACGTCAAGCCGCCTGCTGTCGCTGTATCTATCGATGATTTCTGTGTTGTTTACTAGGATTTCTCTGGCGATGGTTTGGTTATGGGAAGAGATTATATGTTCCTTAATGGAGCCCTGTTGTTTATGCATCGTTAAACGCCTAGAAAGAGATGTTGTTGTCTTGCCTATATACTGGGTTTTTTGGAGCTTACAGTCCCCAAGTGGGCATTTGAAGGCATAGACGACGTTAGTCTCTTTTAAAGCGTTCTGTTTCGTGTCTGGAGAGTTTCTCATGAGTAGGCTGGCCGTTTTTCTGGTTTTATAGTAAATCGTCAGTTGTATCCTCTGATTTTTGTCTGTAGGGATAACGTTTCTATTAACAATATCTTTCAGGACCCTTTCCTCTGTTTTATGAGCTGTGGAAAAGAAGTTCCTGTAAAATAGTCTAATAGGGGGTATAGGTGTTGTGTTAGTTGTCTCTTCGGAGGTTGCATGGCTTTTCACTTTCCTTCTTATGATGTCTTCGATGAAACCATTGGAGAAGCCGTTATTGACTAGAACCTGCCTTACCCTACAGAGTTCTTCGTCGACTTGCTTCCATTCTGAGCTGTGGCTGAGAGCACGGTCGACGTATGCGTTAACAACACTCCTCTTGTACCTGTCAGGGCAGTCGCTGTTGGCATTTAGGCACATTCCTATGTTTGTTTCCTTTGTGTAGACTGCAGTGTGGAAACCTCCGCCCTTTTCCATGACTGTTACATCTAGAAAAGGCAGCTTCCCATCCTTTTCCGTCTCGTAAGTGAAACGCAGCACGGAACTCTGCTCAAATGCCTCCTTCAGCTCCTGCAGATGTCTGACATCAGGTACCTGTGTAAAAATGTCGTCAACATACCTGCAGTATATGGCCGGTTTCAAGTTCATGTCGACTAAGACTTTTTGCTCGATGGTACCCATGTAGAAGTTTGCAAACAGGACACCTAGGGGAGAACCCATGGCGACCCCATCTACTTGCTTATACATGTGCCCATCCGGGCTCAAGAAGGGTGCCTCTTTAGTACAAGCTTGGAGTAGTTTCCTCAGAATACTTTCTGGCATGTCAAGAGGAGTACAGGCTGGATCACGATACACTCTGTCGGCTATCATTCCGATTGTCTCGTCCACAGGTACGTTGGTAAACAGCGATTCTACGTCCAACGAGGCTCTTATCCCTGTGGCCCGTGCGCCCCGCAGTAAGTCCACAAATTCCTTTGGAGACTTCAGGCTGAAGGCGCAAGGAACATAAGGAGTCAGCAGGCCGTTGAGTCGCTTCGCCAATCTGTACGTGGGTGTGGGTATCTGGCTAATGATTGGCCGAAGTGGGTTTCCAGGCTTGTGCGTCTTGACATTTCCATACGCATATCCAGGTTTATATTCCCCAATGATCTTTGGCAGGTGGAGTCCGGATTTCTTGGCGTTCACAGTTTCGATCAGTTTGTTGACCTTTGCTTTTAATTCGGCTGTAGTGTCCTTCGTTACCCTTTGGAACTTAGTTTGGTCAGAGAGTATGATGTTCATTTTCGCCAGATATTCGTCTTTTTTAAGAATGACATATATTGGCGACTTGTCACCTCTCCTGACAACTATCTCCTTGTTCTCACGAAGGCTTTTAGCTGCCGCTCTAAGCTCGGGGGACAGTATGGTGCTTCTGTAGTTGCCTCGATTCTTTCCTCCTTCTGTAATAAGTTCTGCTTGTAAGGTATCTTTGGTAGTGACCTTCTTTTGTGTCTCGAGGTCGAATATGTCGTCCAACAGAATTTCCAACTCCACTTTCCGGGCCATTTCACTCGGTCTGGACATAACATGACAGTTTATGCCCAGATTTAGGAGAGTGACTTGGTCCTCAGTGAGGTTAATTCCTGCAAGGTTCAGGAAGCCATCTCTTGGTCGTGGAATTGCCATAGGTCCTCCATATAATGTTGTTAGTTTCTTGATAATCCTTGTTTCAGTGCTGAGGTGATGTTGGTCTGTGAGGATGTCGAGGTGTTGTTCAATGCGGGTACGGATACTATGGTCGATGTTGCTATTTCTCCACTCGTTTGTAGCATGAAGTAGTTGCGTTTTGGAGGCATTTGAGCAGAGTTCCGTGCTGTGTTTCACTTACGAGACGGAAAAGGATGGGAAGCTGCCTTTTCTAGATGTAACAGTCATGGAAAAGGGCGGAGGTTTCCACACTGCAGTCTACACAAAGGAAACAAACATAGGAATGTGCCTAAATGCCAACAGCGACTGCCCTGACAGGTACAAGAGGAGTGTTGTTAACGCATACGTCGACCGTGCTCTCAGCCACAGCTCAGAATGGAAGCAAGTCGACGAAGAACTCTGTAGGGTAAGGCAGGTTCTAGTCAATAACGGCTTCTCCAATGGTTTCATCGAAGACATCATAAGAAGGAAAGTGAAAAGCCATGCAACCTCCGAAGAGACAACTAACACAACACCTATACCCCCTATTAGACTATTTTACAGGAACTTCTTTTCCACAGCTCATAAAACAGAGGAAAGGGTCCTGAAAGATATTGTTAATAGAAACGTTATCCCTACAGACAAAAATCAGAGGATACAACTGACGATTTACTATAAAACCAGAAAAACGGCCAGCCTACTCATGAGAAACTCTCCAGACACGAAACAGAACGCTTTAAAAGAGACTAACGTCGTCTATGCCTTCAAATGCCCACTTGGGGACTGTAAGCTCCAAAAAACCCAGTATATAGGCAAGACAACAACATCTCTTTCTAGGCGTTTAACGATGCATAAACAACAGGGCTCCATTA
Source organism: Procambarus clarkii (assembly GCF_040958095.1). Taxonomy (NCBI): domain Eukaryota; kingdom Metazoa; phylum Arthropoda; class Malacostraca; order Decapoda; family Cambaridae; genus Procambarus; species Procambarus clarkii. Next base: position 2,010,845 of record NC_091214.1, on the reverse strand, counting down.
AGGAACATATAATCTCTTCCCATAACCAAACCATCGCCAGAGAAATCCTAGTAAACAACACAGAAATCATCGATAGATACAGCGACAGCAGGCGGCTTGACGTTTGCGAGGCACTACACATCAAGAAGTCAACACCAGCAATCAACAGCCAATTATTGCACAACTATATTCTACCCACCTCAAGACTCCGCTCCAATATAGAAGCATCAAGAAATATGGACCAATAGGCTTTCTACAAACACTTCTATTCAATACCCATTGTTTCGTGTTCTGTCTTGTGTTGATACTTTTAATACCCTATTAATATCCTCTAGTGTTCTGTCTTGTGTTAATGCCACATCATCCTTCCCACCTCACTCAAATGTAATGCCACATCACCCTTCCCACCTCACTCAAATGTAGATATAAAATCAGGGAAACGCAAGTTCTAATCAGTTGTGTATTTGTGAAGTCTTTGAAATGTAATAAGTTTTACGAAACGCGCCCGTGTCGCGTCAGACTAGAAATAAAAATGAATTTTGGAGAAGTGATTTTTGATTTACCTCCAACAGTGAAGCATAATGTACGAAAGATTGAGAAAATTCGTGTTAGAATTATTAATCTTACTTTTTCGGTCATATTTAATAATATATGTCTACAGGAAAGACTGCTACCAAAAAATATACTAATATATTTATATATATATATTTATATATATATATATTTATATATATATATATATATATATATATATATTTATATATATATATATATATATATATATATATATATATATATATTTATATATATATTTATATATATAATTTTTTATTAAACCTAAAAGGGGTACCACCTCTTGTGCAAGTGTAGGGACATAGCCACGGAGAAGAAAATAAAGAGTACTCAGAGAAGACCTTGTGGATCCTCACTGAACACTTTCATCTTGTCTACCACCCTATTCTTTTAGTATGTGTGTAACTTTATTTTAATATTTCATTACACAAGAAGGGTTACAACATTGGTTACATGCTTTGTATAAGGCTACTCATCACAGGTTCTAGAGTTCCTCCAGCTCCTCAGATGGCAGGCTGGAGCCATGGATGCAGTGAGCATTTCCTCTGTGGATTGCCACACTATGGTGCTGAAAGTGGAGCAATGGGTCAAAATTGTAGTGGTGATCAAGATCTCTAGATTAAGAGCCCAATACTGTCACCATGGTGACACTGTTGGGCAGCGCCACTCATCCTGTGACTGGACTCACCAATACTGTCACTATGAATATAGTGACAGTATTGGGCAGTGCCATTCATCATGTGAGTGGACACACCACCATAGGAGCTTGCCAATAGGAAGCAAACCCTTCATCGTTCATCCTGTCACTTGTACCCAGACACAGCTGGGACTTTCTTAACTGTCTCAAGTGAACAGCTTTGCAAACAAAAAAATTAACATTCGTCAACCTTTAAAATTGTACGTTATCTTGCGGGTGCAAAATGGGGAGATATTTTAAGAACAGTATGTATATGTGACAACCACATTTGTCCTGATAATTTTTTTCAAGCTGGAATTTAAAAGTTCTTGAGAATTTTAGCATTTACGATTTCGTTGGGTAGACGGTTTCAATGGGGTTCTTAACCCTATGTATTCAAAAGCATCTATTGTTACTCCTACATTGTGGCTTGTTGAGCTTGAAACCTTTGCTCTTTGTTCGTGTTACATCTGACCTTTTGAAGAAATTGAATGAATCAATATCCTCCAAATTGTTCAGTATTTTAAAGGTTTCACTCTATTACTCTCGCATTTGCATATCTCTAAGCATATAGATTAGATTTAGATTTAGATTAGATTTTCAATTCAGGTAAAGGTACATACATTGCAGATGAGTTACAAAGGGAAAGACAAGGGCTAGCGTTCACTAGCTCTATTGGAATAGAAACATCTGCAAGACAAGTGTTGGCAAAAATTCAGATAGCTAAGGGGACAGAGCCCGGCCTGCGGCTCACAAAGACCCCCAGGGTAAGGCTGAAGAACTAATACACAAGTTGAGTGATGCAGCATCATCCTCCTCCCTCCCTGCATAAGTAAGCAGGGAACAGCTCCTCCGACAAAATGACAGAAGGATTAGGATAACAAGAGCACAATCTAGTGATGACGAGTATGAGGAACCAATCACAGCCCTGGAAGTAAAGGGGGCTATGAAAAGGATAAAATTACAGCACCTGGTGAGGATGGCATCACCTACGACATACTCAATGCACTGGTGAAGTGTCTGGGAACCCAATACTCCACCTGTTTAACAAGTCATTCCTAAGTGGAGTGTTGCCCACACAATGGAAACATGCAATAATTGTTCCCATACCGAAACCCAATGACCCTGGCAATTACAGACCTATCAGTCTCATGTCATGCACTTGCAACATGTTCGAAAGGATCATCCGAAACCGACTATTGCACAAAATACGCAGGTTAGGGGATGTGGGTCAATGGATTTGTTAAAGGACGGAGCACAGCAAATTGTATAGTTAATTATCTGCCTAATGACACAGCTAAGTACTCCCAATAAACTCTCTCCTTGGGGCAAATATTTTAAATTTAAAATACAATACCTAAAGCCACTAATACGCATAGCGTTTCGGCCAAATATATACGAAGTAAAACCCAAACAAAAACCCATTACAGCAGAGTAGGACCCATAAAAGATGAGACTAACAATGCAACCCATCCTCGACTCTAGTCCATTACATTCAGCGGTCGACCCCACAGACGCATTCATAAATTTTAACATGCTGTTCATTCAAAACGGGAATTTTCTCAAGTATAAATTAATATTATAATATATTGGCATTTTGTGTATATATAGGCATAGGATAGGTTAGGTCAGGTGTTTAGGTTCTGTTGGCGTTTATTTGTATTTGTAGTACGTGGGTGAAGCATTGATAGTGTTGTGATTCGAACAAACTTCGTCAGTGAAGCACTTGTTCCGGATATGTTCGAACGTCAGCAGTTGTGAGTCGTGTGTAAACCGCTTTTCATTCATAAACAGGGGGTTTGGCGGGTGCATGGAATCACTTTTGGATCTTTGTTTGGAGGACGGGCTGAACAATGTTAATTTTAAGTTGCACGATAAAAGGGCAGCAAACACACTGATCGAATACTTTACATCACTGTTCACACTAGAAAGCTTGAATGACATCCCATCACCCACACAAATGTTTGTCGGAGGTAAAGAGAATGAATTAAGGGAAATACCAATTACACGCTACACAATCAGGAAGAGCATTGACAAACTAAAAGACTCAAAAGCCCAAAGTGTGAATGTATTTCAGTCCCAAGTCGTAAAGGAACTGAACTGGCAAATTCACTATGTTTGTCAGTGAAACTCCTTTTCAGAAAATCCCTGGACCATTATCACCTGTTGAAGGTGATAATGAGACCTTACTAAGTGATCTAAATGAACTTCAAAAATGGTCAGATGACTGACAAATGCTTTTTAATGTCGATAAATGCTAGCCCTTACATGTGGGCCACAACAATCCACTTCAGAAGTACCAAATTGACAGCACTACCTCACAACAGATAGATGAAGGAAAGGGCGTTTGAGTCAGAATGCATCATTTCGCCTTCTCGCCATGCCCTGTGGCTGGGGGGATTGGTGCCCTGAAGCTACATCAACACCCTATACCCCCCCCCGAAGTGGCAAGGGGAGTTAGTGGACAATAATATTGCTCAACAAGTGGAAGAGGTAATTAAAAAAAATCATACCAGAGCTTCATCTCTCGTATCAGGAATGGATGAGGGCCACTAGGGTAACAACACTGCAGACCATGCATGACAGGGCAGATCTCATAGAAACCCATAAAATACTAAATTTGGAGGATGTCAATCCGGACAGTTTTTTCAAAAGGTCAGACGTAACACGAACGAGGAGCAACGGGTTCAAGCTCAAGAAACCACAATGTAGGACAGAAAACCAAAGATGCTTTCACCCATAGGGTTGTAAACCCGTGGAATCGCCTACCCGCACATGGCATAACTCTGCTTGGTATTAAAATGCTGTAGCGAGTAATCCTTATACTCGCTCCATTATCTCATTATCCTAATAGCATAACTAATTAGCACTAATTACAGAAGCTACAATCCTTTCCCCAATTACAGGTAATACTCTTCTCAGCTTGTTGGAGGGAGCTGAGGTGTAATCACCATATAAGCAAGCGATATGAGGAATGGAGGACAGTACAATTTCCCCATTCAACAATGTAGCACTCGGCGTGTACAGTTCTAATCGACCCAAGACGCTACAGCTTCGACACAGAGCAGACAGCAGACTACGACCGCATCGAGCCGCCACGCTCTCGCTCCCCGAGTTCAGACACTCACAATTTGCCATTATCTTAATTTTATTGTACATGTGCTTGGGGTTCTACTACCCAAAATCATGCATGTCCCCTAATTATGCCATACAAATCTGCTATTAGAACTTTTACCTGAATAAACATTTAATATTCTTTATGTAAAGTAGTACTGTTAATTTAGTACTTGTGACGTGGATTGTTATGGCCCATATACAAGATCTTGCATTTAATTATAATTTAATGATGAGGTTTGTAATATTTTCATCTATGTTATTGGTATATATGACAAAACCTCATGTAAATCAGGTAGGTAGGTAGGTGTGTGGCAGTCCGTCTAATTACCCAAAGCTTCTTAGTACAGTATACGTAAGTAATGAAACTCTACGATATATTTACTCTCTATATTGTTGGTGCTGAATGTAGAACATCATGAAAAAAAACTTATTTTTACTCTAAACTAACATAATTTTATAGCAAAATTGGAATCATCTAATTACCCAAAGCCATAACATTCTCTCTTTAGCGCATTTATTATGCACCCTATACCCATCTTGTGAGCCGAAGTGGAAAGATATACAGAGGCTTATTTATTGTCATGTTCCTGCATGCCAATGTGAGAAGGAATCCACAACATTTTTATATTTACCCTCTTGCTAAGTATTCTTATATATCTATGTCTAGCTTTCAAGACAAGCACGTTATTACATGATTGCAAACTGTTTATTGCTCGTAGTGAAGAAAGGGAGTCAGAAACAATTAAGCTGTCTACTTCAGTGTTGTCAATAATTTCGAGTGCTACCAGGCTTAGAATGTAGACTTCCTGTGTTGAACTGCGAGTTAAGTTTCGCATAATTTCGTTATAAAATATGATTATTTCAGAGTAAAAATGTGTATTTCCATGTTCTACATTCAGTACCAACATTATAGTGAGTAAATATATCATATTTGTTCATTACTTACGTAATGCTAGGAAGCATCATCTCAAATGAAGTAGTTTCCTGAACCTACTGGGCCGTCATATCTACACTTGAAACTTTGTACGGAGTCTGCCTCCACAACATCACTTCCTGATGCATTCCATTTGTCAACTACTGATACTAAAAAAGTTTTCTGTATCTCATTTGGGCACTCATTTTTCATGTTTACCTTTTTTTGTGTGTGTTTTTTGAAGGAAAGCAAAGAAATTGCACATAACTACAACTACAATTTATTTAATAAGCATTTCTAAACTAAACAAAACTTTGAGGGTAATTAATAAAAATAAAAACTAATTTGAAAACAAATCTTTCTTGAGCAACATAGGGATGCAAAATTAACATGACGATGATTTGGGCAAAGAACATTTGCCAACCCAGGGGTAGAGAATACTTGTTATTTTCTCTTTGCTTTGCTACTTAAAGCTACTCAAATAAAAGGGAAGAGTGTTTCTTCCATTTCTTCGTTGTCAGTCTGTGACTCAATACTGACTACACTGTTGTCACTGTCGGTCTCGGAATCCTCGGAATCTTGACTGTCTGTTTGAAATTTGTTGTACTCTACTTCCCTGTCTTCAGAAAACAGGTTAGTTGCCTCAAATAGTTTAATTTGATAAAAAAAATTCATATTTAGCAAGAGGGCCGTAAGTCCACTGGTTACATGCTGGAATGATGACTTCTTTATTGAGTATTTACCCTGTTCCTGTAAAACAAACACACATCATTATTTCAGGCATTTTTTAAATTAAATGTTTGTTTTCCTAACAAGTGTTTCATTTAAACTTTAACTAGTAAAAGTGATAATGATAATATTACAATTTGTGTCTACAAAATGCTTTTACTAATTTTACTTAGCTTAGACACAAACAACAATGATTAAGCTACCTGTTAAAATAATTACCAAGTAGCTATAATGCAATAACATTTATTTCAGTGGAGTAATTAAGTTAATATTGATACCTGATACTAACTTCAATTATCCAAGAGGGTGGAGCACTTTTGTTTTGTACATCATCTAGTCTTTGTGTTATCTCAAGCTTTTTTCTGTAGAAATCCAAGTAACTTTTCATTTCCAGTTGAATGACATTTTGTTCTTCCATAGTCCTGTTGTACATATGCAGCTTTTCTGCAGCATTTCTCTTGTCTTGAAGAGTAACTTAAAATATTCAAAAATAAAATATAAAGTAAATTATTTAATAAGGAACATGAACAAATCTGTCATTGTAGGATGCATGTATTATGCAACAACAATGCAATCATATGTAATCATTTTTAAGGTATCTTGTTAATATTATTATCTTAAAAATATAAATTAGGCATGGACTTCCATTTGTCCATTACCATACTGAGTAAGTTTGAATTAACATGTTAGTAGCTAACAATATTTATCCTCATTGACAAGGCCAATATGCACAGAAAAATAACCAAATATACTTACCATTATCAGTTGGTTGAGGAGTGTCATTATACCATGGAAAGTTGCCCTCTTCATCAATGTCCACACTAAGTTTTTCTGTATTGTCTTCATTGTTGACCGCTATCAGTTCCCTCAACTTTTTCTTGTCTGCTTCAATCTTTGCACGGTATCGTGATCTCATTTTGCTTGAAACTGAAAGAAACACTTTGTTACTAGTAAATAAGATTATAGTTGATAAATTTGTTTTGTATATACTTAGTAGTGAATACCTACACAAAAGTGGCAGAACACACTACATAAATATTTGCCAAGCACTTTTTTTTTAACAAGCTTAGGTATACACAGCAATGTGCTGCTATCCTATTATGTATGAAAGACCACAGTGTAGATCAAAAACCTCACAGGACAGCCAGTCATACATGGAATCTGGAGAGAATATGAAATGTAAGGCTGATCTATTAGCCTCCACTAACAAAATCGGGGTACAGCACAAGAATATCTTCCAATAATCCTGAGTGTATGAAGTAATAACAAAACTCAAAGTACATCATACCATTTGTTCTGAAATCATTGATAACAGGGCAATCACATATATAGTGATAGACAGTATGTCCTAGGTTTTGTTCACATAGTTTACAACTGGAATGATTTCCATTGGCAGATACATTACCTGCAGGCACCTGCCATAGATATTGATATCTCAACTTAATTTTGACAATTACCTATAATTACATAGGACAACACCTAAGTGAGATGGTATCCATACAAATCTACCTGAGAAATAAATGACATTAGATGTGTTTAGATAAAAAAAAGTAATTGTTTTCTTGAAGTATTTTACAAACACTAAAAGATTTCTGTTTGTTTTATCAGTCCCTAACTTATACATAAGCTTTAACATACCTGCTACACTGGATATGTGGGATTTCTTGGTTCTAATTGAGTCACATACTAACTCTATCCCCTTTTGAACATCATTTTGAGAAACTGATCTGTTGAGAATAGAGGATACTGTTTACTATAATGTTTACTAAATTCAAACATGTAAAGACCCTGATTAATTAAAAAAAAATTAACTTAAATTTTTAGGCAATGGTCACAATGGCATTTTATGATGGCTGACAATTATTGTACAAGAACTAAACAATTAAAATAATAAAGAAATATTTTGGCAATTTTATGATTTATGGTACTGCATTGATTTTACAGTACAATAACCTTGTTAAAATATATAAGAGTAATTCAAAACAGTGTTTCTTACTATATATTTTACAAGCAAACCTTTTATTTAAACTCTGGGCTAAGTTGGTTAACTCTGCAATCCAGATGAGAAGTTGCTTTTCATCAAGAGATAAGTCAGCTAACTCCTTTCTTATTAACTCTGCAGCTTCTTTTGCCTATCAACAGGAGGAAAAACTGCCCTGTTAGTATAATAAATGTTGCAATTTTTATTTAATATTTGATATTACAAAAAAAAACAATCCTTACGAGCCTAACTGCTGATGAAGGCTGTTTAATGGTAGTAAATGTTATTTTTATTTTTATTTTTGAATGTTTTTTTTTCCTGTGCACTTATATTAGTGATTCATGATCATTGTTGCATATATTCAATGAATAAAGCAAATTACTTGCCTTACAAAATCTTGAAGCTAGAACACGAGCTAAAGAGTCATGTTTACGTTGGTTCCAAAAAAATTAAGATTCACTAAGTTCTTCTTCACGCTCTGAAAAAAAGGGACAAAAAATAACTCCCTTCAATGAATATGTAAAATAAAAATAATTCACTTTTATGCAGGCGATGAGTCACAATAACGTGGCTAAAGTATGTAGACCAGACCACTCACTAGAAGGTGAAGGGACGACGACGTTTCGGTCCATCCTGGACCATTCTCAAGTCAATTGTGATGAGGAAGTAGAGACAGGCAATAAATTGGCTAGAAAGAGCTGAGGAGCAAAGTAAGGTGTATTTTAGGGGATAGTAATAATAATAAGAGCTGCAGAGGGCCTATTGGCCCATACGAGGCAGCTCCTATTATAACCACCAAATGAGAAGGAGATAGGAATAAGAAGACGATAGCAAGGGAGCGTAGGAGAAGGCAATGAACAGAAAAAAGGAGAAGAGAGAAAGAAAAGGAAAGAGAAAGAAAAGATAGATAAATGGAAGGGGTAGGCTTATGTTAGGTCACGTTTGTTAGAAAGATTACAGCATTTGAGTATATAATAATAATAATAATAATAATAATAATTTTATTTAGGTAAGGTACATACATAAAGAGATTTTACAAAGTTTGTTTGCTTTATAGATAGAGCTAGTACATACAATGCCTAAAGCCACTATTACGCAAAGCGTTTCGGGCAGGAAAAACATTATTGACTAAAGCTTAAAACTAATGGGTAAAAAGAATAAGATGTGTTGAGTACAAATAAAAATAGAGGTAAAAGAGGGGGGAACATTGTTGAAAAAGCAGCACAAATACAATTACAAATTATTACAGAAAATTACATTCAAACAGCGTTGATTTGAAAAACAAAAAAAACAAAAAACATACATGGGTTGACAACAGAGGGGTAAGGTGGGTTACAGGGAATTTATTAGGTATAGCTTCGTTTTTAACTTAAACTGGTTGAGAGAGGTACAGTCTTTAACATGGTTGGGAAGGTCATTCCACATTCTGGGCCCCTTGATTTGTAGAGCATTTCTGGTTTGATTAAGTCGTACTCTAGGAATATCAAAACTGTATTTATTTCTGGTGTGGTGCTCATGGGTTCTGTTACAACCTTCTATGAAGCTTTTGAGATCAGGATTGGCATTATAGTTTAGCGTTTTATATATGTATAATACACATGAGAGAATGTGCAGTGACAATGTCTAACATATTCAGAGATTTGAGTAGGGGTACCGAGTGATGTCTGGGGCCAGAATTGGATATTGTCCTAATAGCAGCTTTGTGTTGAGTAATTAGAGGACGTAAGTGATTTTGGGTAGTAGAGCCCCAAGCACAAATACCATAGTTGAGATATGGATAGATAAGGGAGTAATAGAGAGTCACCAGGGCAGGGCGTGGTACATAATATCTGATCTTAGAAAGAATGCCCACAGTTTTTGAAACTTTTTTTGATATGTTTAGAATGTGTCCCTGGAAATTCAGCTTGTGGTCAATGAGAATGCCAAGGAATTTGCCATCTAATTTGTTACAAATTTGGGTATTGTTTATTTTCAGATTTATTTGATTAGAGGATTTATTGCCAAACAGAATATAGAAAGTTTTGTCAATGTTAAGGGTGAGTTTGTTGGCAGTTAGCCACAGATGGACTTTATTAAGCTCAGTATTTACTGTGGCATTTAGAGCAAGGGGATCAGGACTGGAGTAAATGAAGGTTGTGTCGTCAGCAAATAGAATTGGTTTGAGGTGTTGGGAGGCATTTGGAAGGTCATTAATGTAGATGAGAAAGAGGAGAGGGCCAAGTATGCTGCCCTGGGGAACACCAATGTTGATGGGTAGGGTGGGAGAAATTGTATTATTCACAGAAACACATTGGAGCCTGTCAGTAAGGTAGGATTTGAGGTATTGTAGGGAGTGTCCTCTGACACCATAATGATGTAATTTAAGAAGAAGGTTTTGGTGGTTGACAGTATCGAAAGCTTTACGCAGGTCCACAAATAACCCAACAGGGAACTCATTTTTATCAAGAGCTGTATGAATCGAGTTAAGCATACTAATAAGTACATCGTTAGTTCTTTTTTTGGTCCTGAAGCCATATTGGCAAGGGCTAAGTATATTGAGTTTGGCTAGATATGAGTAAAGCTGCTTATAGATTAGTTTTTCAAAATTTTTTGACAAGTTTGGCAGGATTGATATAGGTCTGTAGTTGTTAACATCTGTGAGATCACCACATTTGTGGACAGGCGTTACTCTCGCTTTTTTTAGAATATCTGGAAAGGTTTGGAGTTCAAGTGACTTGTTGAAGAGCAAAGCAATAGCAGGGGCTAAAGATCTGGAGGCTTTTTTGTAGATTAAAGTCTTGTAGATTTGTAGAGTAGATTTTTGTAGATTTTGTAGATTAAATATACTGTGAAAGGGAAGAGTCCACAGCAACAAAGCCAGGACTCAAGTTCATGTTGGGTACATTGTGTATTAGAGCGGATTCAACAAGACGGCGTCTGTGGAGAGTTGAGGCAGGAAAGATTATTTTGGAGGAAGACCAATCTATGGGATGATTAGAATCCCTCACATGGCAGAAGGGAGCATTGTTAGTGTCTGCAGACTTGACACTTCTCTTGTGTGCTTTAAGTCTGTCATTCAGTGTACAGCCAGTTTCGCCAAAGTATTGTACCAGATGAACAGGAAATAGAGTAGACACCAGCAGCAGGAGGAGCATTTTTTTTTTTTTTTGAGGAGCACTGTGAACTAGATTGCTACGAATTGTGTTAGTTTGTTGGTGTGTTAGTTAGTTCTTATTCCTATCTCCATCTCATTCAGTGGTTATAATAGCAGCTGCCTCGTATGGGCCAATAGGCCATCTGCAGCTCTTATTATTATTACTATCCCCTAAAATACACCTTACTTTGTTCCTCAGCTCTCTCTAGCCTATTTATTGCCTGTCTCTACTTCCTCATCACAATTGACTTGAGAATGGTCCAGGACGGACTGAAACGTCGTCATCCCTTCACCTTCTAGTGTGTGGTCTGGTCAACATTCACTTTTATACTATCTATAATTTACTTGCTATATTAATCAAATCCAATTCATATACACAAAGTTGTAGGGTGACACCAGGTGTTGCTAGTTACTGAAGTCATCTTCATTACACATAATAAATATCACTAACAAGTTTTAATAGATTATACCTTCCTCATTGTAACAATGCACTATAAACTAACCGGCTTTCAACATGTTTTTGGTGGTACTGTTGTACCGCGACATATAGCTGAAAATTTGCTCGGTTTCTTCACCTGTGGTAAAACCACTTCCGTGCTGTCAGCGTCCTCCATACAAGACCTATAATTAAGATGTAACACACTGTAAAATAATTACAAGGAAAGAATATTAGTCGATTGCTCAAAAATTTAATTATGATTAAATACTTTATTCTGATTAATAACATTTTAACCCTAAAATAACGTTACATTTATACCCGTTACTTTGACAAATGATAATTATTTACCTGGCAATACCATGCATGTGCTTTTGCATGCAAAACCCCTAGGAACGGCTTTGTCTCCAGTAGGGTGAATTTCTTATTTTTTTCTTGAATTTTCAAGGCCCATGGCCAGTACCGTACTGGCATATGATGTCCTGGCAGATGTACTTGGCACTTTTGAAGTAATTTATATGGAGATAGTGTGCATAGCCAAAATCCTCACCACGAGTCATATTGCACATTTTGAGAATTACACCATGCCGGCATGATGCAAGGTTTATGCCAGTCTGGTCCAGGGATTTGTGTATATACGGTTCGTTTCGTGCCGCTTTCCACAACGAGACACCACAATTTTGGCTGTTCTGCAAATCAAATATAAATGATATATATTATATACTTATATAATATATATATATATATATATATATATATATATATATATATATATATATATATATATATATATATATATATATATATATATATATATATATATATATATATATATATATATATTTTTTTTTATGAGTACCACCTCTAGCTGGAAGAAGGGGGACCCATAGCCTCGGAGGAAACCACGCATAACGCATTAGAGGGAATGTTTAGATCCCCTCCAATACAGTTTCTGTGTGCTTTTCTCCTACCACCCCCTTCCTTGAATATTTTTTGTGCTTTATTATGCATTTGATGGTTACAAGATATACATGGGTTGATACAAAAATAATAATGCAAAAAGGTGCTTAAAGGTTATGGATCTCTTGAAGAACACAACAATGGGAAACATTGATGAATGTCACAGACGGGTTCGATCATTGTTGCAAGTCAAACACTTCTTCGAATTCCTCTGAAGTTGGACTAGTGCCCAAGACGCAACAGGCATTTCCCCTCTGAATCGCAACACTGAGGCGCTGGAACAAGAAACTTTTTGCTCTCTGGTCTTTTGTAGCGCTGATCAATTTGTCCCCCAACTCCTTCAGGAACTTCAATGCACATTTTCCCCACGAACCGAGGGTCTCCGAGCCGATCGGAACAAAGCTGTAGCAGTGTGCTAGACCTCTGTATTTAATAATTTTCTGCGATTCCCTGAAAGAAGCAGCACCACCGCTTTCACGTGTGCTGTAGTGGAGGTAGGTACTGGCCAGTGTGGCAGCGCACGTGTAGTCCCATACCACTTGCTTACCATCCTTCCAAGGTAGCAAGGTGACCCCATCAGGGCGCTTCTGAGGGTCGTTAGGTCTGGATAAGTGTGGTTCTCTTTGTGCCGGGCAGCGGGCTGTGGCGAGGCTCCTCTTGATGATGTCGTTGACTTCTTCATGTCTTGCAATTTTACCCTGTGATTTACGACATACCAGACCATGACGACCATATTGGTCTGCCATCGCAGTTCCGCAGATGCACCTATGTTCGGTGAGGATGGGGGCGGCAAGGCGAAGGGCAACTCCAATGCGGAGAGCGTCATGACTGAGGCGAGTTCCCAGGGCTGCATTGGGCACAGCAAATAAAAAATCCCCGGCGTGGGGTGCTGTTACCGCTAGGAGGCGGGCTTTGTTTTCAGCATCAGCGTTGTCAATCATTGCTGTGACAGTCTTTTCCATTATGGGGCTATCCCAGTGGGCCTGCTTGTGGTCTTTTCGGACTTGTGGTCGGGGTTGAGGGTGTGCAATGGTGTCCCATTGTCTGGCTGCTTCGATGAACGTTTGATCATGAGTTCCCGCTGTCTCTCTCATACGCTCTGGTAGGATCTGCCCTACCAATTCGTTGGCTGCTGTACATGAGGATAAGAATGCTGGAAGTGCTACCTCAGTTGCCTTTCGTATGCCTATCCCTCCAAATCTCACTGGTAGTGTTGCTTGGTCCCACTGACTGTCATCTAAATCTAGGTTGAGCGCCTTCCTGAATATTGACCTGAGGAGCTCATCATATTGATTTAGAAGTGGGTTGCCAAAAGTTGGTGCACACCTTAAGAAGTATGTTAGCCTGGGCAGGGTAAGGCACTTTGTGAGAAGGTAGAGGGCATCGTGGGAGTCCAAGTCCCCAATTCTCTCTTCCATCCTCTTTAGGTCTCTAAACTTTTCGTCAAGGACTGCAGCAATGGCATTGTGGCCCAGAGGTGCTCCGAGTAGTGTGCTGTCGGTAGGTTTAACGACTGAGGCTTCTGGTAGAACTGATTTCACTGCTCTAATGATTACTTCACTAGATGCAATAATTTCGCACTTGGAGGGGCTAAGAACGAGACCCATGGACTCCCCCCGTGTCTTCACCAGCTGTAAGTCTTCTAGCAGGGAATCTTGTGTGCCTGCCAGAGTGCCATCATCCAGGAACCAGATGTTGAGCTCGCTGGACAGTCTGGTTGTAATTTCTCGAACCGCTATGCAAAAGAGGAACGGTGCAAGTGGGTCACCCTGTTGAATTCCCTCTGCTGAGGTGACTTCATGTTTGCCAAACAGGAGGGTTGAGTCTTTGCTGTAGCCTGCTGACACAAACGGGAGAATGCTTGGGCAATGTTCCTGGACTGCAGTGAGGATTACTTCCCTTTTGACCGAGTTGAAAGCGTTTTTAAAATCTAATTTTACTACTGCCTGGTCTTCAGTAAGAGAGCTAATGTAGGCTCGTGCAGCATGAGCCGCTGCTTCACAGCCTTGGGGGACTCCAAACCCCAGCTGGTTGGGTTGCAGCATGGTGGCTGCTTCCGTTCGGATACTTCTGACAGCAGCCCTTGCAACTAGGCGGCGAAGGGTATTACCAACGGCAATGCGTCTGATTCCTCCCCCCTTCTTTTTGAGGGCACATAGGGATGCACCAAAGAAGAATGGTTTGATTTCATCAGGGATTAACCCGGCGAGGCAGATGTTGACAAACGTTGTGATTTCTGTCAGGAGCGCTTCTGCAGCTGGGCCAAGAACAGGGTTCACCATTTCCTTCACATGTTGAGGTCTTACCCCTGTGTAGCCTCCTGAGGAGCCCGGGGGAAATGAAACGATAGCTTTATAAACCTCAGACTCCCGGAGGACGAGAGGTTCCTGATTAGGGGCGAGCCTGACCTGTGGGGGAGGTCCACCTACGGCCCTGACGGGGTGTTTTTCTCTCAGTGCTTGGGCTGTGGTTTCATCCCTGGGCAAAATTTTGTCCTCACTTGTGATTAACCTGAGTGCCCCGACTGTATTGCCCTCTTCAATTTTCTTGCTGACTTGGGTACCTAATTTTCTGTTGTCGCTGATTGTCGTACTTGGTCTGCCTCGGCGGTGTTTGGTGTGTTTGGGGAGGCGGACTAGGTTGTCAGCCCTCGGAAAATCCCTAATTGCTTTATTGACGGATGAGGCCAGTGTCTTGCCTCCTCTGTCTGGTACACCTAAGCATGCATTGCCAAAAAGTAACAGATTGTGCCAGGCTTTGATGGTATCAGGTGCAACAAGGTTATTTGACCCCTGTTGACTTTTGCGATGAGCTCCGTGTATTTCCCTGCAGCAAAAGGGCGAGAGGCCTTTCGGATGTGGGTGAGTGTCCTGGTTGACGTTGCTTTAATTGCCTCTAGCAGGTCGTCTGTTGCAATGTAATCTGTTGCGATTTGTACTGGTGCAATAGGCTCCTGAGTGCTGCCTTCTCCCACGGGAGGCCTCCCTGACCCAGGACAGTCACCATGCTGGCGTATGACTCTGGAGACAGAGTTGATGCTGACGATGTTCCCACAACCACTGCATGTGCCTCTCCTTTGTTTGGCTTCGGGAGGGGTGAGCTGGCTGGTAGCGGCTTCTTCTGCCATCCCCTTAGGTAAAGTGAATGTCACCTTGCACTGGAGTATTTGTCTCTCCCTCCTGGCTGGGGGGGACGAGGTTGTCCCCTATACTATGCGTCATGTCTGGGCAGATGTCTGGGGTGGGTGGGCTTGTGGAGGTGGTGGGTGGGGGTTGGGAGGCTGCGCGCTGGCCCGGTCTGGGAGGGGGGCCGGGGAGGGAAGGCGCGACCACCTGATCGTGGGAGGTGGGGGCGGGGGAGCGGAAGACACTGCACCACACGGAGGGGGGGGGGGGAGACACTACACAAGTGGAGCGGGCGAGCGGGAGACACTACACTCACTGGGGGGGAGGCACTACACTCAGGGGGTGGGGGGGGGGGGCACTACACTCAGGGGGTGGGGGAGGCACTACACTCAGGGGGTGGGG
Source organism: Procambarus clarkii (assembly GCF_040958095.1). Classification (NCBI taxonomy): domain Eukaryota; kingdom Metazoa; phylum Arthropoda; class Malacostraca; order Decapoda; family Cambaridae; genus Procambarus; species Procambarus clarkii. The sequence continues at coordinate 1,994,821 of NC_091214.1, read as the reverse complement.
GGAGGGTTGATGTGGCACGTAACACTTGGATAATTTCCTTTTTGTCACTAAACACTGGTGAATGTGTCCTGGCTCACTGGGTGTGGTGCTCTCAACACGATACTCACAATGGTCCAGTCACCACAGGACTGGACTCAACTTATCTTTTTCAAGCACTTATTGGCACACTGGTGACCCAGTCTCTTGACCCCACCACATGTGTCCTTCCACCCTTTCCCAGTCTCTTGACCCCACCACATGTGTCCTTCCACCCTTTCCTGGTGAGGGAGCCGTAGGGCGTGTGGCGTGTGTGGGCGTGGGCTGGCGGTGGGCGTGGAGTAGCGGTGGGCGTAGGGTTGCGTGGGGTGACGGTGGGCGTGGGGTGGCGGTGAGCGTAGGGTTGCGTGGGGTGACGGTGGTCGTGGGGTGGACGATGGTCGTCGGGTCAGCCGCCGGGAGAGGGTAGCTGGGTGGGCTGGCGAGGCCTGTGGGAGGCTAGGGAGAGGGGGGAGAAGGTATCCCGGTCACACACAATTAGCACAAAGTTTCACAGGTGCATTATGTTTATCACTACAAACTCACCGTTCATCTGAAAAGACGCACACATTCACTTATAAGACTGCTGGAATACAAGCAGGTTTGTGAGCCTCCCCTTCACTCCCCCCCCTCCTCCACATGAGGCCTCCTCCCCGCCTGGAGGCTGTTGTTTATGGAGGCACTGAGATAACCCTCACCCAGGCCTGTGTCCTTCCCCTCCATAGCACGCCTCCCGCCAGGACAACACACCTTTTACAGTTGATTCTGTTGCACTGCTGGAGAGGTAGGCTTCCTCGACCCACTAAGAGTCTTCAGCAGGTATTAACACAGACATGAGCCGATTCTTGACTTCCTCAGGCACTGTTATCCTTGTTGAATGGGCACAAATGTGGGACGCAACCCCCTGCACCACGGCTACGGCTGCCACCCTCCTTATATATATATATATATATATATATATATATATATATATATATATATATATATATATATATATATATATATATATATATATATATATATATATATATATATATATATATATATATATATATCTGTATATATATATATATATATATATATATATATATATATATATATATATATTGGTGTATACTGGCAGCAGGTTTTCTTTCAAACATGTTTCATTGAATATGACCGCATATTCTGTATTTATTATTTTCTGGTTTAGGGCTTCTATCCCTCTAACTATTTTCTTAGCATCAGGGCTTAATTGAAATAGGAGTTCTCCAAAACTCATTTTCGTACTTTTAAGGTGAAGAAAAGAAGTGATTTACTATAGAGTGTATTACACTTATTTGTATAATTTGCACGACGTTTCGAACCTCCATGGTTCATTCTCAAGTGAACAGATCTTACAATACTAGTTGATTTTATACCCGCATTAGGTCAGGTGATAATACAATGAAGGTGAAAACATGGGGGGATACATAAGGGATAAACATAGGGGCTGCAGAAGGCTTATTGGCCCATACGAGGCATCTCCTATCCAAACACAAAGATTAATCCAGTGTAATTGGCCTGTTATGTTGGACATTGTCTTCTGTGTTGGCATCGATATGTTCTTGTCTTGTCCTTACTCTCATGGTGGGTAGAGTAAATAGTTCCGTGATTTGGGTGTTCATGGTAGGTCGCTCTATTCTTATGTGAATTGCCTCAAGAATTTGTAATCTTCTTGAATCTTGGGTTTTGTCTATTATGCAAGTATTCTTGTTCAACATTTCTCTTGTTAGAGTAATGTCATGGGCTTGTCTCATGTGATTCCTAGGGGCACCAGATTGAAGATGGCATGTCAAACGCCTCGTCAGCTTGGTCGACGTCATACCTATGTACTTACATTGAAGGTTACATCCTTCGTGGGGGCAAGTGTACATGTATACAACGCTTGACTGCTGTAGAGGGTTCTCCGTCGGCTTCGGGCTGTTTTTGATAAGGAGTTCGGAAGTCTTCTTGGTTTTGTAGAATATTATCAGGTTTATGTTTTGGTTAGGAGTAGTGCTTTTTACTCCTTTACGGATTATTTCTTTCATTATTCTTTCCTCTTTTATATGTTCACTGTGCATGGTTGATTTGTAATATAATTTTATTGGGGGTGTTGTGGTTTCTGTTCTAGGTTCTGAATTATACCAACGGTCCAAGTGTCTTCTTATAGCAGCGTTTATTTCCGCGTTGCTATATCCGTTGTTCACCAATACCTGAGTTACTCTTTCAAACTCTAAAGAGTTTGAAAGAGTAACTCAGGTATTGGTGAACAACGGATATAGCAACGCGGAAATAAACGCTGCTATAAGAAGACACTTGGACCGTTGGTATAATTCAGAACCTAGAACAGAAACCACAACACCCCCAATAAAATTATATTACAAATCAACCATGCACAGTGAACATATAAAAGAGGAAAGAATAATGAAAGAAATAATCCGTAAAGGAGTAAAAAGCACTACTCCTAACCAAAACATAAACCTGATAATATTCTACAAAACCAAGAAGACTTCCGAACTCCTTATCAAAAACAGCCCGAAGCCGACGGAGAACCCTCTACAGCAGTCAAGCGTTGTATACATGTACACTTGCCCCCACGAAGGATGTAACCTTCAATGTAAGTACATAGGTATGACGTCGACCAAGCTGACGAGGCGTTTGACATGCCATCTTCAATCTGGTGCCCCTAGGAATCACATGAGACAAGCCCATGACATTACTCTAACAAGAGAAATGTTGAACAAGAATACTTGCATAATAGACAAAACCCAAGATTCAAGAAGATTACAAATTCTTGAGGCAATTCACATAAGAATAGAGCGACCTACCATGAACACCCAAATCACGGAACTATTTACTCTACCCACCATGAGAGTAAGGACAAGACAAGAACATATCGATGCCAACACAGAAGACAATGTCCAACATAACAGGCCAATTACACTGGATTAATCTTTGTGTTTGGATAGGAGATGCCTCGTATGGGCCAATAAGCCTTCTGCAGCCCCTATGTTTATCCCTTATGTATCCCCCCATGTTTTCACCTTCATTGTATTATCACCTGACCTAATGCGGGTATAAAATCAACTAGTATTGTAAGATCTGTTCACTTGAGAATGAACCATGGAGGTTCGAAACGTCGTGCAAATTATACAAATAAGTGTAATACACTCTATAGTAAATCACTTCTTTTCTTCACCTTAAAAGTACGAAAATGAGTTTTGGAGAACTCCTATTTCAATTAAGCCCTGATGCTAAGAAAATAGTTAGAGGGATAGAAGCCCTAAACCAGAAAATAATAAATACAGAATATGCGGTCATATTCAATGAAACATATATATATATATATATATATATATATATATATATATATATATATATATATATATTATATAAATACAGTATATATAAAATATATAATATATAATGAAAAGAACCTAACCTGATGGGTTATATAAAAGTGATATAGACCAACAGAAATATAGCATCTTACTCAATATGGCTTCAGACCCCAAAAATCACCATTTATATGGTGCATGTAGCTCTTGACAAACGTTGAGTACTCTATGTTTTACTTGTTGACTTGCCTGTGGGTTAAAAAACCTAACTACTTGTTATAATATATATATTAACTCTGTAAACTGTAAGACATCATGACTGTCTTTTCCCAATGGTGTAGTGGGTTAAGAACACTCGCCTGGCGTTTCGCGAGCGCTTTGTCCTGGGTTTGTATCCTGGCCTTGGAAGATTTACTGGGCACCAACCCTTAACTATGGCTCCCCCCCTGTTTACCCAACAGTAAAATGGGTACCTGGTTGTTAATGGATTTGGTGGGGTCATATTCTCTTGGGTCTAGATCCCTCTCTTGAGCCCCTGCATCCCTCTCTTGAGCCTTTGCATCCCTCTCTTTAGCCTCTGCATCCCTCTCTGAAGCCTCTGCATCACTCTCTTAAGCCTCTGCATCACTCTCGTAAGCCTCTGAATCACTCTCTTTAGCCTCTGCATCCCTCTCGTAAGCCTCTGAATAACTCTCTTTAACCTCTGCATCCCTCTCTTCAGCCTCTGCATCACTCTCTTCAACCTCTGCATCCCTCTCTTGAGCCTCTGCATCACTCTTTTAAGCCTCTGCAACACTCTCTTCATCGTTTGCATCACTCTCTTAAGCCTCTGAATCCCTCTCTTGAGGCCTCTGCATCATTCTATCGAGCCTCTGCGTCACTCTCTTTATCCTCTGCATCACTCTCTGAGGCGTCTGCATCACTCTCTTGAGCCTCGGCATCACTCTCTAGAGCCTCTGCATCACTCTCTTCAGCCTCTGCATCACTCCCTTAGGCCTGTGCTTCCCTCCCTTGACCCTCTGCATCACTCTCTTTAGCCTCAGCATCTCTCTCTTGATCCTCTGCATCACTCTCTTGAGCCTCTGCATCCCTCTCTTGACATCTTGCATCCCTCTAATGAGCCTCTGCTCCCTCTCTTGAGCCTCGGCATCTCTCTCTTAAGCCTCTGCATCACTCTCTTGAGCCTCTTCATCACTCTCTTCAATTTCTTCATCCCTCTCTTGAGCTTTTGCATCATTCTCCTAAGCCACTGCATCACTCTCTTGAGCTTCTGCATCACTCTCTTGAGCCTCTGCATCACTCTCTTGATCCTCTGCATCACTCTCTTGAGCCTCTGCATCCCTCTCTTGACTTCTTGCATCCCTCTAATGAGCCTCTACATCCCTTTCTTGAGCCTTTGCATCACTCTCTTAAGCCTCTGCATCCCTTATTTGAGCCTCTGCATCACTCTCAAGTGCCTCTGCATCCCTCTCTTCATCCTCTGCATCACTCTCTTGATCCTCTGCATCATTCTCTTGAGCCTCTGCATCCCTCTCTTAAGCCTCTGCATCATTCTCTAGAGCCTCTGCATCACTCTCTTAAGCCTCTGCATCTGTCTCTTCAGACTCTGCTTCACTCTCTTGAGGCTCTGCATCCCTCTCCTAAGCCTTTGCATCACTCACTTAAGCCTCTGCATCACTCTCTTCAGACTCTGCATCCCTCTCTTGAGCCTCTGCATCATTCTCCTAAGCCTCTGCATCACTCTTTTGAGCCTCTGCATCACTCTCTTGAGATTCTGCATCCCTATCTTAGGCCTCTGCACCACTCTCTTAAGCCTCTGCATCCCTCTCTTGAGCCTCTGAATCCCTCTTTTGAGCCTCTACATCACTCTCTTGAGCCTCTGCATCACTCTTTTGAGCCTCTGCATCAATCTCTTGAGCCTCTGCATCACTCCCTTGAACCTCTGCATCCATCTCTTGAGTCTCTGCATCCCTCTCTTGAGTCTCTGCATCACTCTCTTAAGCCTCTGCATCCCTCTCTTCATCCTCTGCATCACTCTCTTGAGCCTCTGCATCATTCTCTTTAGCCTCTGCATCTCTCTCTTGAGCCTCTGCATCCCTGTCTTGAGCATCTGTATCACTCTCTTGGGCCCCTGCATCCCTCTTCTGACCCTCAGCATCACTCTCTTGAGGCTCTGCATCACCCTCTTAAGCCTCTGCATCCCTCTCTTGAGCCTCTGCAACACTCTTTTCAGCCTCTGCATCACTCTCTTAAACCTCTGAATCCCTCTCTTGAGCCTCTAAAACCCTCTCTCATCCTCTGCATCACTCTCTTGAGCCTCTGCATCACTCTCTTGATCCTCTGCATCACTCTCTTGAGCCTCTGCATCATTCTCTTGAGCCTATGCATCCCTCTCTAAACCCTCTACATCATTCTCTTGAGCCTCTGCATCACTCTCTTGAGCCTCTGCCTCACTCTCTTAAGCCTCTGCATCTCTCTCTTCATCCTCTGAATCACTCTCTTGAGCCTCTGCCTCATTCTCTTGAGCCTCTGCATCACTCTCTTGAGCCTCTGCATCCCTCTCGTAAGCCTCTGCAACACTCTCGTCAGCCTATGCATCACTCTTTTAAGCCTCTGCAACATTCTCTTCAGCCTTTGCATCACTCTCTTAAGCCTCTGAATCCCTCTCTTGAGGCCTCTGCATCACTCTCTCGAGCAACTGCATCACTCTCTTTATCCTCTGCATCACTCTCTTAGGCGTCTGCATCACTCTCTTGAGACTCTGCATCACTCTCTAGAGCCTCTGCATCACTCTCTTCAGCCTCTACATTACTCTCTTAAGCCAGTGCTTCCCTCTCTTGATCCTCTGCATCACTCAGTTAAGCCTCTGCATCACTCTCTTCAGCCTCTGCATCCCTCTATTGAGCCTCTGCATCATTATCCTAAGTCTCTGCATCACACTCTTGATCCCCTGCATCACTCTCTTGAGCCTCTGCATCCCTCTCTTAGGCCTCTGCATCACTCTCTTAAGCCTCTGCATCCCTCTCTTGAGCCTCTGAATCCCTTTTTTGAGCCTCTGAATCCCTCTTTTGTGCCTCTGCATCACTCTCTTGAGCCTCTGCATCACTCTCTTGAGCCTCTGAATCAGTCTCTTGAGCCTCTGCATCACTCTCTTGAACCTCTGCATCCCTCTCTTGAGTCTCTGCATCCCCTTTCACATAAAGGGAAAGGAGATGATTAACGTCAAGATATTGCTAAGTTCGATGATTTTTAGTACGAAACAAAATGCAAGAAAACTTGCTTAAAATGCAATATTATGCGAAATTCTGACATTTGAAGGCCAAATCACATATCGTGATACTACATGAAATAGTATCGAAATATTGGTAAAAATGAATAAATATACGTAATATCAAACAACATGAAAAACGTGAAAAAATCACTATTATACCAAATTTGAGGATTTTAACTTCGAATCATAAAGCAAGGTTTCGTATTATTTAGATCCAAGAAAAGACATATGACAATGTTGTTCCCGATACAAATGATAAAAATCAATGTGTTTTTATTAGAATTAACTAAAATGTTCCTGATTTTCCGTTTATATTACCGATGGAAGATGTACACGTAAAACCGCTCTATTCCGGCTGAAACGTCGATATATGCAATAAAAACCGAACTTCTCCCCTTTACAATATCTTACTCAGTATTTTAACGAGAAACAAATAGATGATTGAAAATGAAGTATTTAAGGTTATTATCTAATCAATTATGTGTTTGCATCATTTTTATCGTATATTTAATGAATTAATAACAATAAACTGAAAATACACAAAAACGTGGAAAAACGGCAAAATATTGCCTAATTCGATGATATTTTGTTTAAATCACATAAAGGAAAAGGAGATGATAAACGTCAAAATATTCCTAAGTTCGATGATATTTAGTACAAAACAAAATGCAAGAAACTTGCTTAAAAATGCAATATTATGCGAAATTCTGAGAATTGAAGGCCAAATCACATGTCGTGATACTACATGAAATAGTATCGCAATATTGGTAAAAATGAATATATATATACATATATTCAAACTACATGAAAAACGTGAAAGAATTCACTATTGTACCAAATTTGAGGATTTTAACTTCGAATCATAAAGCGAAGTTTCGTATTATTTAGATCCAAGAAAAGACATATGACAATGTTGTTTCCAATACAAATGATAAAAACCAATGTGTTTTCTTTAGAATTAACTAAAATGTTCCTGATTTTCCGTTTATATTACCGATGGAAGATATACACGTAAAACCGCTCTATTCCGGCTGAAACGTCGATATATGCAATAAAAACAGAACTCCTCCCCTTCTCAATATCTTACTCTGTATTTTACCGAGAAACAAATAATTTATTGAAAATGAAGTATTTAAGGTTAATTTCTAATCAATTATGTGTTTGCATCATTTTTATCGCATGTTTAATGAATTAATAACGTTAAACTGAAAATTCACAAAAACGTGGAAAAACGGCAAAAGATTGCCTAATTCAATGATATTTTGTTTACATCACATAAAGGAAAAGGGGATGATTAACGTCAAAATATTGCTAAATTCGATGATTTTTAGTTCGAAACAAAATGGAAGAAAACTAGCTTAAAATGCAATATTATGGAAAATTCTGAGAATTGAAGGCCAAATCACATATCGTGATACTACATGAAATAGTATCGAAATATTGGTAAAAATTAATATATATACGTAATATCAAACAACATGAAAAACGTGAAAAAAGTCACTATTATACCAAATTTGAGGATTTTAACTTCGATTCATAAAGCGAGGTTTCGTATTATTTAGATCCAAGAAAAGACATATGACAATGTTGTTCCCGATACATATGATGAAAATCAATGTGTTTTCATTAGAATTAACTAAAATGTTCCTGATTTTCCGTTTATATTACCGATGGAAGATGTATACGTAAAACCGCTTTATTCCGGCATCACTCTCTTGAGCCTCTGCATCTCTCCAATGAGCCTCTGCATCATTCTCCTAAGCCTCTCCATCCCTCACTTGACCCTCTGCATCCCTCTCATGAGCCTCTGCATCACTCTCTTAAGCCTCTGCATCCGTTGCTTGAGCCTTTGCATCAGTCTTTTGAGTCTCTGCATCCCTCTCTTAAACCTCTGCATCCCCTGTCTTGAGCCTCAGCATCACTCTCTTGAGCCTTTGCATAACTCTCGTGAGCCTCTGCATCACTCTCTTAAGCCTCTGCAACACTCTCTTCAGCCTCTGCATCACTCTCTTAACCCTCTGCATCATTCTCTTGAGCCTCTGCATCCCTCTCTTAAGCCTCTACATCATTCTCTTGAGCCTCTGCATCAATCTCTTGAGCCTCTGCATCACCCTCTTAAGCCTCTGCATCTGTCTCTTCAGACTCTGCATCACTCTCTTGAGCCTCTGCATCACACTCGTAAGCCTCTGAATAACTATCTTTAGCCTCTGCATCCCTCTCTTGAGCCTCTGCATCACTCTCTTGACCCTCTGCATCACTCTCTTGAGCCTCTACATCCCTCTCTTGAGCCTCTGCATCCCTCTTTTAAGCCTCTGCATCACTCCCTTGAGCCTCTGCATCACTCTCTTGAGCCTTTGCATCAATCTCATCTTTGCATCAGGTTCAGGAGAGGGATGCAGGGGCCCAAGAGAGTGATGCAGATGCTCAAGAGAGGGATGCAGAGGATGAAGAGAGTGATGCAGAGGCTCATGAGAATGATGCAGAGGCTCAAGAGAGTGATGCAGAGGATGAAGAGAGTGATGCAGAGGCTTAAGAGAGTGATGCAGAAACTCAAGAGAGGGATGCAGAGACTCAAGAGAGGGATGCAGAGGTTCAAGAGAGTGATGCAGGGGCTCAAGAGAGTGATGCAGAGGCTCAAGAGAGTGATGTAGAGGCTCAAAAGAGGGATTCAGAGGCTCAAGAGAGGGATGCTGAGGCTTAAGAGAATAATGCAGAGGCCTAGGACAGGGATGCAGAGTCTCAAGAGAGTGATGCAGAGGCTCAAGAGAGTGATGCAGAGGCTTAGGAGAATGATGCAGAGGCTCAAGAGAGGGATGCAGAGGCTGAAGAGAGTGATGCAGAGGCTTAAGTGAGTGATGCAAAGGATTAGGAGAGGGATGCAGAGGCTCAAGAGAGTGATGCAGAGTCTGAGGAGACAGATGCAGAGGCTTAAGAGAGTGATGCAGAGGCTCAAGACAGTGATGCAGAGGCTCAAGAGAATGATGTAGAGGCTTAAGAGAGGGATGAAGAGGCTCAAGAGAATGATGCAGAGGCTCAAGAGAGTGATGCAGAGGATGAAGAGAGGGATGCAGAGGCACTTGAGAGTGATGCAGAGGCTCAAAAAAGGGATGGAGAGGTTTAAGAGAGTGATGCAAAGGCTAAAAGAAAGGGATGTAGAGGCTCATTAGAGGGATGCAAGAAGTCAAGAGAGGGATGCAGAGGCTCAAGAGAGTGATGCAGAGGATCAAGAGAGTGATGCAGAGGCTCAAGAGAGTGATGCAGAGGAACAAGAGAGGGATGCAGAGGCTAAGGAGAGTGACGCAGAGGCTGAAGAGAGTGATGCAGAGGCTCTAGAGAGAGATGCAGAGGCTCAAGAGAGTGATGCAGAGGCTCAAGAGAGTGTTGCAGAGGCTTAAAAGAGTGTTTTGCAGAGGCTGAAGAGAGTGGTGCAGAGGCTTAGGAGAGGAATGCAGAGGCTCAAGAGAGTGATGCAGAGGCTCAATAGAGTGATGCAGAGGCTCAAGAGAGTGATGCAGAGGCTTAAGAGGTGGATTCAGAGGCTCAAGAGAGGGATGTAGAGGCTCAAGAGAGTGATGCAGAGGCTCAGGAGAGTGATGCAAAAGGCTCAAGAGAGGGATGCAGAGGCTGAAGAGAGTGATGCATAGGCTCAAGAGAGGAATGCAGAGGCTAAAGAGACAGATGCAGAGGCTTAGGAGACAAATGCAGAGGCTTACGAGTGTGATACAGAGGCTCAAGAGAGTGATGCAGAGTCTGAAGAGACAGATGCAGAGGCTTAAGAGAGTGATGCAGAGGCTCAAGAGAATGATGCAGAGGCTCAAGAGAATGATGCAGAGGCTTAAGAGAGGGATGCAGAGGCTCAAGAGAATGATGCAGAGGCTCAAGAGAGTGATGCAGAAGATGAAGAGAGGGATGCAGAGGCTTAAGAGAGTGATGCAGAGGCTAAAGAGAGTGTTGCAGAGGCTTAAAAGAGGGATGCAGAGGCTCACGAGAGTTATGCAAAGGCTCAAGAGAGCGATGCAGAGGCTCAAGACAGGGGATGCAGAGGTTTAAGAGTGGGATGCAGAGACTCAAAAGACTGATGCAAAGGCACATGAAAGGGATGCAGAGGCTTAACAGAGTGATGCAGAGGCTCAAGTGAGGGATGCAGAGGCTCAAGAGAGTGATGCAGAGGCTCAAGAGAGTGATGCAGAGGCTCAAGAGAGTGATGCAGAGGTTCAAGAGAGTGATGCAGAGGATGAAGAGAGGGATTTAGAGGCTCAAGAGAGTGATGCAGAGGATCAAGAGAGTGATGCAGAGGCTCAAGAGAGTGATGCAGAGGAACAAGAGAGGGATGCAGAGGCTAAAAAGAGTGTTGCAGAGGCTCAAGAGAGGGATGCAGAGGCTTAAGAAGGTGATGCAGAGCCTCAAGTGAGTGATGCAGAGGGTCAGGAGAGGGATGCAGGGGCCCAAGAGAGTGATGCAGATGCTCAAGAGAGGGATGCAGAGGATGAAGAGAGTGATGCAGAGGCTCAAGAGATTAATGCAGAGCCTCAAGAGAGTGATGCACAGGATGAAGAGAGGGATGCAGAGGCTTAAGAGAGTGATGCAGAGGATTAAGTGAGTGATGCAGAGGCTTATGAGAGTGAGGCAGAGGATCAAGAGAGTGATGCAGAAGCTCGAGAGAGTGATGCAGAGGCTCAAGAGAGGGATTCAGAGGCTTAAGAGAGTGATGCAGAGGCTGAAGAGAGTGATGCAGAGGCACAAGAGAGTGATGCAGAGGCTCAAGGGAATGATGTAGAGGCTTAAGAGAGGGATGCAAAGGCTTAGGAGAGGGATGCAGAGGCTCAAGAGAGTTATGCAGAGTCTGAAGACAACAGATGCAGAGGCTTAAGAGAGTGATGCAGAGGCTCAAGCGAGTGATGCAGAGGCTCAAGAGAATGATGTAGAGGCTTAAGAGAGGGATGCAGAGGCTCAAGAAAGGGATGCAGAAGCTTAAGAGAGTGATGCAAAGGCTCAAGAAAGAGATGTAGAGACTCATTAGAGGGATGCAAGAAGTCAAGAGAGTAATGCAGAGGCTCAAGAGAGTGATGCAGAGGATCAAGAGAGTGATGCAGAGGCTCAAGAGAGTGATGCAGAGGATCAAGAGAGGGAAGCAGAGGATTAGGAGAGTGACGCAGAGGCTCTAGAGAGAGATGCAGAGGCTCAAGAGAGTGATGCAGAGGCTGAAGAGAGTGTTGCAGAGGCTTAAAAGAGTGATGCAGAGACTGAAGAGAGTGTTGCAGAGGCTTAGGAGAGGGATGCAGAGGCTCAACAGATTGATGCAAAGGCTCAAGAGAGTGATGCAGAGGCTCAAGAGAGTGATGCAGAGGCTTAAAAGAGGGATGCAGAGGCTCAAGAGAGGGATGTAGAGGCTCAAGAGAGTGATGCAGAGGCTCAAGAGAGGGATGCAGAGGCTAATGATAGTTATTCAGAGGCTTACGAGTGTGATACAGAGGCTCAAGAGAGTGATGCAGAGTCTGAAGAGACAGATGCAGAGGCTTAAGAGGGTGATGCAGAGGCTCAAGAGAGTGATGCAGAGGCTCAAGAGAATGATGTAGAGGCTCAAGAGAAGGATGCAGAGGCTCTCCATCCCTCACTTGACCCTCTGCATCCCTCTCATGAGCCTCTGCATCACTCTCTTAAGCCTCTGCATCCGTTGCTTGAGCCTTTGCATCAGTCTTTTGAGTCTCTGCATCCCTCTCTTAAACCTCTGCATCCCCTGTCTTGAGCCTCAGCATCACTCTCTTGAGCCTTTGCATAACTCTCGTGAGCCTCTGCACCCCTCTCTTAAGCCTCTGCAACACTCTCTTCAGCCTCTGCATCACTCTCTTAAGCCTCTGCATCATTCTCTTGAGCCTCTGCATCCCTCTCTTAAGCCTCCTCAGTATTTTACCGAGAAACAAATAGTTTATTGAAAATGAAGTATTTAAGGTTAATTTCTTATCAATTATGTGTTTGCATCATTTTTATCGTATATTTAATGGCTCAAGAGAGTAATGCAGAGGCTCAAGAGAGTAATGCAGAGGCTTAAGGGGTGACGCAGAGGCTCAAGAGAGTGATGCAGAGGTACAAGTGAGTGATTCAGAGGCTTAAGTGAGAGATGCAGAGGCTTAAGAGAGTGATGCAGAGGCTTAAGAGAGGGATGCAGAGGCTCAAGAGAGTGATGCAGAGGCTTAAGAGAGTGATGCAGGGGCTCAAGAGAGGGATGCAGAGGCTCAAGAGAGGGATGCAGGGGCTCATGAAAGGGATGCAGAGGCTCAAGTGAGGCATGCAGAGGCACAAGAGAGGGATGCAGAGGCTCCTGAGAGTGACGCAGAGGCTCAAGAGAGGGATGCAGAGGCTTAAGAGAGTGATGCAAAGGCTCAGAAGAGGGAAACAGAGGCTCATGAGAGGGATGCAGGAGTTCAAATGAGTGATGCAGAGGCTCAAGAAAGGGATGCAGAGGCTTACGAAAGTGATGCAGAGGTTAAAAAAGGGATGCAGAAGCTTAAGAGAGTGATGCAGAGGCCGAAGAGAGTGTTGCAGAGGCTTAAGAGAGGGATGCAGAGACTGAAGAGAGTGATGCAACGGCTCAAGAATGTGATGCAGAGGCTTAAGAGAGGGATGCAGAGGCTCAAGAAAGGGATGTAGAGGCTCAAGAGAGTGATGCAGAGGCTGAAGAGAGTGATGCAGAGGCTTAAGAGAGAGATGCAGGGGCTCAAGAGAGGGATGCAGGGGCTCATGAGAGGGATGCAGAGGCTCAAGAGATTGATGCAGGGGCTCAAGAGAATGATGCAGAGGCTTAAGAGAGGGATGCAGAGGATCAAGAGAGTGATGCAGAGGCTTAAGAGAGTGATGCAGAGGCTTAGGAGAGAGATGCAGAGGCTCAAGAGAGGGATTCAGAGGCTCAAGAGACAGATGCAGGGGCTCAAGAGAGGGATGCAGGGGCTCATGAGAGGGATGCAGAGGCTAGAGTGACGGAAGAGGAGGCACAAGAGAGGGATGCAGGGGCTCATGAGAGGGATGCAGAGGCTAGAGTGACGGAAGAGGAGGCACAAGAGAGGGAAGCAGAGGCTTAAGAGTGTGATGCAAAGGCTAAAGAGAGTGATGCAGAGGCTCACGTGAGGGATGAAGAGGATGAAGAGAGTGATGCAGAGGCTCAAGAGAATGAAGCAGAGGCTCAAGAGAGTGATGCAGAGGCTCGAGAGAGGGATGAAGAAGCTGAAGAGAGTGATGCAGAGGCTCAGGAGAGGGATGCAGAGGCTCAAGAGAGTGATGCAGAGACATAAAAGAGTGAGGCAGAGGCTTAGGAGAGGGATGAAGAGGCTCAAGAGAGTGATGCAGAGGGTAAAGAGAGTGTTGCAGAGGCTCAAGAGAGGGATGAAGAGGCTGAAGAGAGTGATGCAGAGGCTCAAGAGAGGGATGCAGAGGCTCAAGAGAGTGATGCAGAGGCTTAAGAGAGTGAGGCAGAGGCTTAGGAGGGGGATGCAGAGGCTCAAGAGAGTAATGCAGAGGCTTAAGAGGGTGATGACGAGGCTCAAGAGAGTGATGCAGAGGCTTGAGAGAGGGATGCAGGGGATCACGAGAGTGATGCAGAGGCTCAAGAGAGTGATTCAGACGCTAAAGAGAGTGATACAGAGGCTTAAGAGAATGATGAAAAGACTTAAAAAAAGGATGCAGAGGCTCAGGAGAGGGATGCAGAGGCCCAAGAAAGGGATGCAGAGGCTCAAGAGAGGGATGCAGAGGCTCAAGTGAGGCATGCAGAGGCTAAGGAGAGGGATGCAGAGGCTCATGGGAGTGATGCAGAGGCTCAAAAGAGGGATGCAGAGGCTTAAGAGAGTGATGCAAAGGCTCAAGAGAGGGATGCAGAGGCTCAAGAGAGTAATGCAGAGTCTTAAGAGGGTGATGCAGAGGCTCAGGAGAGTGATGCAGAGGCTTGAGAGAGGGATGCAGGGGCTCAAGAGAGTGATGCAAAGGCTCAAGAGACGGACGCAGAGGCTTAGGAGAGTGATGCAAAGGCTCAAGAGAGGGATGCAGAGGCTGAAGAGAGCGTTGCAGAGGCTCAAGAGAGGGATGACGAGGCTCAAGAGAGTGATGCAGAGGCTCAAGAGAGGGATGCAGAGGCTCAAGAGAGTGATGCAGAGGTTAAAGAGAGTGAGGCAGAGGCTTAGGAGGGGGATGCAGAGGCTCAAGAGAGTAATGCAGAGGCTTAAGAGGGTGATGACGAAGCTCAAGAGAGTGATGCAGAGGCTTGAGAGAGGGATGCAGGGGATCAAGAGAGTGATGCAGAGGCTCAAGAGAGTGATTCAGAGGCTAAAGAGAGTGATACAGAGGCTTAAGAGAGTAATGCAGAGGCTTAAGAGAGTGATGCAAAGGCTTAAAAAAGGGATGCAGAGGCTCAAGAGAGGGATGCAGAGGCCCAAGAAAGGGATGCAGAGGCTCAAGAGAGGGATGCAGAGGCTCAAGTGAGGGATTGCTTAGATCCAAGAAAAGACATATGACAATGTTGTTTCCAATACAAATGATAAAAATGAATGTGTTTTCATTAGAATTACCTAAAATGTTCCTGATTTTTCGTTTATATTACCAATGGAAGATGTACACGTAAAACCGCTCTATTCCGGTTGAAACGTCGATATATGCAATAAAAACCGAACTTCTCCTCTTTTCAATACCTTACTCAGTATTTTAACGAGAAACAAATAGATGATTGAAAATGAAGTATTTAAGGTTAATATCTAATCAATTATGTGTTTGCATCATTTTTATCGTATATTTAATGAATTAATAACAATAAACTGAAAATTCACAAAAACATGGAAAAACGGCAAAATATTGCCTAATTCGTTGATATTTTGTTTAAATCACATAAAGGAAAAGGGGATGATAAACGTCCAAATATTACTAAATTCGATGATTTGTAGTATAAAGCAAAATGCAAGAAACTTGCTTAAAAATGCAAAATTTGCCAAATTCTGAGATATGACGGCTCAATCACATATCGTGAGAAAACGTAAAGTAGTATCGAAATATTGGTAAAAACGAATATATTTACGTAAAATCACACTACATGAAAAACGTGAAAAAAGTCACTATTTTACCATATTTGAGGATTTTAACTTCAAATCATAGAGCGAGGTTCCGAATTAAGAAGATCCTAGGAAAGACATATGACAATGTTGTTTCCAATACAAATGATAAAAATCAACGCGTTTTCATTAGAATTAACTAAAATGTTCCTGATATTCCGTTTATATTACAAAAGGAAGATGTACACGTAAAACCGCTCTAATCCGGCTGAAACGTCGATATATGCAATAAAAACAGAACTTCTCCCCTTTTAAATATCTTACTCTGTATTTTAACGAGAAACAAATAGTTGATTGAAAATGAAGTATTTAAGGGTAATTTCTAATCAATTATATGTTTGCATCATTTTTATCGTATATATAATGAATAAATAACAATAGAATGAAAATTCACAAAAACGTGGAAAAACGGCAAAATATTGCCTAATTCGATGATATTTTGTTTAAATCACATAAAGGAACAGGGGATGATAAACGTCAAAATATTACTAAATTCGATGATTTGTAGTATAAAACAAAATGCAAGAAACTTGCTTAAAAATGCAAAATTTGCCAAATTCTGAGATATGACGGCCCAAACACATATCGTGAGAAAACATAAAGTAGTATCGAAATATTGGTAAAAACGAATATATTTACGTAAAATCACACTACATAAAAAACGTGAAAATTCACTATTTTACCATATTTGAGGATTTTAACTTCAAATCATAGAGCGAGGTTCCGAATTAAGAAGATCCTTGGAAAGACATATGACAATGTTGTTTCCAAAACAAATGATAAAAACCAATGTGTTTTCATTAGAATTAACTTAAATGTTCCTGATTTTCCGTTTATATTACCAATTGAAGATGTAAACGTAAAACCGCTCTATTCCGGCTGAAACGTCGATATATGCAATAAAAACCAAACTTCTCCCCTTTTCAATATCTTACTCTGAATTTTAACGAGAAACAAATAGTTGATTGAAAATGAAGCATTTAAGGTTAATTTCTAATGAATTACGTGTTTGCATCATTTTTATCGTATATTTAATGAATTAATAACAATAAACTGAAAATTCACAAAAACGTGGAAAAACGGCAAAATATTGCCTAATACGATGATATTTTGTTTAAATCACATAAAGGAAAAGTGGATGATAAACGTCAAAATATTGCTAAATTCGATGATTTGTAGTATAAAACAAAATGCAAGAATCTTGCTTAAAAATGCAAAATTTGCCAAATTCTGAGATATGACGGCCCAATCACATATCGTGAGAAAACATAAAGTAGTATCGAAATATTGGTAAAAACGAATATATTTACGTAAAATCACACTACATGAAAAACGTGAAAAGTCACTATTTTACCATATTTGAGGATTTTAACTTCAAATCATACAGCGAGGTTCCGAATTAAGAAGATCCTAGGAAAGACATATGACAATGTTGTTTCCAATACAAATGATAAAAATCAACGCGTTTTCATTAGAATTAACTAAAATGTGCCTCATATTCCGTTTATATTACCAATGGAAGATGAACACGTAAAACCGCTCTAATCCGGCTGAAACGTTGATATATGCAATAAAAACAGAACTTCTCCCCTTTTTAATATCTTACTCTGTATTTTAACGAGAAACAAATAGTTGATTGAAAATGAAGTATTTAAGGGTAATTTCTAATCAATTATGTGTTTGCATCATTTTTATCGTATATATAATGAATAAATAACAATAGACTGAAAATTCACAAAAACGTGGAAAAACGGCAAAATATTGCCTAATTCGATGATATTTTGTTTAAATCACATAAAGGAAATGGGGATGATAAACGTCAAAATATTGCTAAATTCGATGATTTTTAGAACGAAACAAAATGCAAGAAAAATTGCTTAAAATGCAATATTATGCGAAATTCTGAGAATTTAAGGCCAAATCACATATCGTGATACTACATGAAATAGTATCGAAATATTGGTAAAAATGAATATATATACGTAATATCAAACTACATGAAAAACGTGAAAAAAGTCACTATTATACCAAATTTGAGGATTTTAACTTCGAATCATAAAGCGAGGTTTTGTATTATTTAGGTCCAAGAAAAGACATATGACAATGTTGTTTCCAATACAAATGATAACAACCAATATGTTTTCATTAGAATTAACTAAAATGTTCCTGATTTTCCGTTTATATTACCGATGGAAGATGTACACGTAAAACCGATCTATTCCAGCTGAAACGTCGATATATGCAATAAAAAAAAACTTCTCCCCTTTTCAATATCTTACTCAGTATTTTAACGAGAAACAAATAGATGATTGAAAATGAAGTATTTATGTTTATAATCTAATCAATTATGTGTTTGCATAATTTTAATCATATATTTAATGAATTAATACCAATAAACTGAAAATTCACAAAACGTGGAAAAACGGCAAAATATTGCCTAATTCGATGATATTTTGTTTAAATCACATAAAGGAAAAGGGGATGATAAACGTCAAAATATTGCTAAACTCGATGATTTTTATTACAAAACAAAATGCAAGAAAACTTACTTAAATTGTAATATTATGCGAAATTCTGAGATTTGAAGTCCAAATCACATATCGTGATACTGCATGAAATAGTATCGAAGTATTGGTAAACATGAATATATTTACGTATTAACAAACTACATGAAAAACGTGAAAAAAGTCACGATTATACCAAATTTGAGGATTTTAACTTCGAATCATAAAGCGAGGTTTCGTATTGTTTAGATCCAAGAAAAGACATATGACAATGTTGTTTCCAATACAAATAATAAAAACCAATGTGTTTTCATTAGAATTAACTAAAATGTTCCTGATTTTCCGTTTATATTACCGATGGAAGATGTACACGTAAAACCGCTCAATTCCGGCTGAAACGTCGATATATGCAATAAAAACCAAACTTCTCCCCTTTTCAATATCTTACTCAGTATTTTAACGAGAAACAAATAGATGATTGAAAATGAAGTATTTAAGGTTATTATCTAATCAATTATGTGTTTGCATCATTTTTATCATATATATAATGAATTAATACCAATGAACTGAAAATTCACAAAACGTGGAAAAACGGCAAAATATTGCCTAATTCGATGATATTTTGTTTAAATCACATAAAGGAAAAGGGGATGATAAACGTCAAAATATTGCTAAATTCGATGATTTTTAGTACGAAACAAAATGCAAGAAAACTTGCTTAAAATGCAATATTATGCGAAATTCTGAGAATTGAAGGCCAAATCACATATCGTGATACTACATGAAATATTATCGAAATATTGTTAAAAATGAATATATATACGTAATATCAAACTACATGAAAAACGTGAAAAAAGTCACTAATATACCAAATTTGAGGATTTTAACTTCGAATCATAAAGCGAGGTTTCGTATTGTTTAGATCCAAGAAAAGACATATGACAATGTTGTTTCCAATACAAATGATAAAAATCAATGCGTTTTCATTAGAATTAACTAAAATGTTCCTGATTTTCCGTTTATATTACCAATGGAAGATGTAAACGTAAAACTGCTCTAATCCTGCTGAAACGTCGATATATATGCAATAAAAACAGAACTTCTCCCCTTTTCAATATCTTACTCTGTATTTTAACGAGAAACAAATAGTTGATTGAAAATGAAGTATTTAAGGTTAATTTCTAATGAATTATGTGTTTGCATCATTTTTATCGTATATATAATGAATAAATAACAATAAACCGGAAATTCACAAAAACGTGGAAAAACGGCAAAATATTGCCTAATTCGATGATATTTTGTTTAAATCATATAAAGGAAAATGGGATGATAAACGTCAAATTATTGCTAAATTCGATGATTTTTAGTACGAAACAAAATGCCAGAAAACTTGCTTAAAATGCATTATTACGCGAAATTCTGAGAATAAAAGGCCAAATCACATATCGTGATACTACATGAAATATTATCGAAATATTGTTAAAATGAATATATATACGTAATATCAAACTACATGAAAAACGTGAAAAAAGTCACTAATATACCAAATTTGAGGATTTTAACTTCGAATCATAAAGCGAGGTTTCGTATTGTTTAGATCCAAGAAAAGACATATGACAATGTTGTTTCCAATACAAATGATAAAAACCAATGTGTTTTCATTAGAATTAACTAAAATGTTCCTGATTTTCCGTTGATATTACCGATTGAAGATGTACACGTAAAACCGCTCTATTCCGGCTGAAACGTCGATATATGCAATAAAAAACAAACTTCTCCCCTTTTCAATATCTTACTCAGTATTTTAACGAGAAACAAATAGATGATTGAAAATGAAGTATTTAAGGATATAATCTAATCAATTATGTGTTTGCATCATTTTTATCATATATTTAATGAATTAATACCAATAAACTGAAAATTCACAAAACGTGGAAAAACGGCAAAATATTGCCTAATTCGATGATATTTTGTTTAAATCACATAAAGGAAAAGGGGATGATAAACGTCAAAATATTGCTAAATTCGATGATTTTTAGTACAAAACAAAATGATAGAAAACTTCCTTAAAATGCAATATTATGCGAAATTCTGAGATTTGAAGGCCAAATCACATATCGTGATACTGCATGAAATAGTATCGAAGTATTGGTAAAAATGAACCTATTTACTTATTATGAACTACATGAAAAACGTGAAAAAAGTCACTATTATACCAAATTTGAGGAGTTTAACTACGAATCATAAAGCGAGGTATGGCATTGCTTAGATCCAAGAAAAGACATATGACAATGTTGTTTCAAATACAAATGATAAAAATGAATGTGTTTTCAATAGAATTACCTAAAATGTTCCTGGTTTTTCGTTTATATTACCAATGGAAGATGTACACGTAAAACCGCTCTATTCCGGTTGAAACGTCGATATATGCAATAAAAACCGAACTTCTCCTCTTTTCAATATCTTACTCAGTATTTTAACAAGAAACGAATAGATGATTGAAAATGAAGTATTTAGGGTTAATATCTAATCAATTATGTGTTTGCATAATTTTTATCGTATATTTAATGAATTAATAACAATAAACTGAAAATTCACAAAAACATGGAAAAACGGCAAAATATTGCCTAATTCGTTGATATTTTGTTTAAATCACAAAAAGGAAAAGGGGATGATAAACGTCCAAATATTACTAAATTCGATGATTTGTAGTATAAAACAAAATGCAAGAAACTTGCTTAAAAATGCAAAATTTGCCAAATTCTGAGATATGACGGCTCAATCACATATCGTGAGAAAACGTAAAGTAGTATCGAAATATTGGTAAAAACGAATATATTTACGTAAAATCACACTACATGAAAAACTTGAAAAAAGTCACTATTTTACCATATTTGAGGATTTTAACTTCAAATCATAGAGCGAGGTTCCGAATTAAGAAGATCCTAGGAAAGACATATGACAATGTTGTTTCCAATACAAATGATAAAATTCAACGCGTTTTCATTAGAATTAACTAAAATATTCCTGATATTCCGTTTATATTACAAATGGAAGATGTACACGTAAAACCGCTCTAATCCGGGTGAAACGTCGATATATGCAATAAAAACAGAACTTCTCCCCTTTTCAATATCTTACTCTGTATTTTGACGAGAAACAAATAGTTGATTGAAAATGAAGTATTTAAGGGTAATTTCTAATCAATTATGTGTTTGCATCATTTTTATCGTATATATAATGAATAAATAACAATAGACTGAAAATTCACAAAAACGTGGAAAAACGGCAAAATATTGCCTAATTCGATGATATTTTGTTTAAATCACATAAAGGAAATGGGGATGATAAACGTCAAAATATTGCTAAATTCGATGATTTTTAGAACGAAACAAAATGCAAGAAAAATTGCTTAAAATGCAATATTATGCGAAATTCTGAGAATTTAAGGCCAAATCACATATCGTGATACTACATGAAATAGTATCGAAATATTAGTAAAAATGAATATTTATACGTAATATCAAACTACATGAAAAACGTGAAAAAATTCACTATTATACCAAATTTGAGGATTTTAACTTCGAATCATAAAGCGAGGTTTTGTATTATTTAGGTCCAGGAAAAGACATATGACAATGTTGTTTCCAATACAAATGATAACAACCAATGTGTTTTCATTAGAATTAACTAAAATGTTCCTGATTTTCCGTTAATATTACCGATGGAAGATGTACACGTAAAACCGCTCTATTCCAGCTGAAACGTCGATATATGCAATAAAAAAAAACTTCTCCCCTTTTCAATATCTTACTCAGTATTTTAACAAGAAACAAATAGATGATTGAAAATGAAGTATTTATGTGTATAATCTAATCAATTATGTGTTTGCATAATTTTAATCATATATTCAATGAATTAATACCAATAAACTGAAAATTCACAAAACGTGGAAAAACGGCAAAATATTGCCTAATTCGATGATATTTTGTTTAAATCACATAAAGCAAAAGGGGATGATAAACGTCAAAATATTGCTAAATTCGATGATTTTTAGTACAAAACAAAATGCAAGAAAACTTGCTTAAATTGCAATATTATGCGAAATTCTGAGATTTGAAGTCCAAATCACATATCGTGATACTGCATGAAATAGTATCGAAGTATTGGTAAAAATGAATATATTTACGTATTAACAAACTACATGAAAAACGTGAAAAAAGTCACGATTATACCAAATTTGAGGATTTTAACTTGGAATCATAAAGCGAGGTTTCGTATTGTTTAGATCCAAGAAAAGACATATGACAATGTTGTTTCCAATACAAATGATAAAAACCAATGTGTTTTCATTAGAATTAACTAAAATGTTCCTGATTTTCCGTTTATATTACCGATGGAAGATGTACACGTAAAACCGCTCTATTCCGGCTGAAACGTCGATATATGCAATAAAAACCAAACTTCTCCCCTTTTCAATATCTTACTCAGTATTTTAACGAGAAACAAATAGATGATTGAAAATGAAGTATTTAAGGATATTATCTCATCAATTATGTGTTTGCATCATTTTTATCATATATATAATGAATTAATACCAATGAACTGAAAATTCACAAAACGTGGAAAAACGGCAAAATATTGCCTAATTCGATGATATTTTGTTTAAATCACATAAAGGAAAAGGGGATGATAAACGTCAAAATATTGCTAAATTCGATGATTTTTAGTACGAAACAAAATGCAAGAAAACTTGCTTAAAATGCAATATTATGCGAAATTCTGAGAATTGAAGGCCAAATCACATATCGTGATACTACATGAAATATTATCGAAATATTGTTAAAAATAAATATATATACGTAATATCAAACTACATGAAAAACATGAAAAAAGTCACTAATATACCAAATTTGAGGATTTTAACTTCGAATCATAAAGCGAGGTTTCGTATTGTTTATCCAAGAAAACACATATGACAATGTTGTTTCCAATACAAATGATAAAAATCAATGCGTTTTCATTAGAAATAACTAAAATGTTCCTGATTTTCCGTTTATATTACCAATGGAAGATGTAAACGTAAAACAGCTCTAATCCTGCTGAAACGTCGATGTATGCAATAAAAACAGAACTTCTCCCCTTTTCAATATCTTACTCTGTATTTTAACGAGAAACAAATAGTTGATTGAAAATGAAGTATTTAAGGTTTATTTCTAATGAATTATGTGTTTGCATCATTTTTATCGTATATATAATGAATAAATAACAATAAACCGAAAATTCACAAAAACGTGGAAAAACGGCAAAATATTGCCTAATTCGATGATATTTTGTTTAAATCATATAAAGGAAAAGGGGATGATAAACGTCAAAATATTGCTAAATTCGATGATTTTTAGTACGAAACAAAATGCCAGAAAACTTGCTTAAAATGCATTATTATGCGAAATTCTGAGAATAAAAGGCCAAATCACATATCGTCATACTACATGAAATATTATCGAAATATTGTTAAAATGAATATATATACGTAATATCAAACTACATGAAAAACGTGAAAACAGTCACTAATATACCAAATTTGAGGATTTTAACTTCGAATCATAAAGCGAGGTTTCGTATTGTTTAGATCCAAGAAAAGACATATGACAATGTTGTTTCCAATACAAATGATAAAAATCAATGCGTTTTCATTAGAAATAACTAAAATGTTCCTGATTTTCCGTTTATATTACCAATGGAAGATGTAAACGTAAAACAGCTCTAATCCTGCTGAAACGTCGATATATGCAATAAAAACAGAACTTCTCCCCTTTTCAATATCTTACTCTGTATTTTAACGAGAAACAAATAGTTGATTGAAAATGAAGTATTTAAGGTTAATTTCTAATGAATTATGTGTTTGCATCATTTTTATCGTATATATAATGAATAAATAACAATAAACCGGAAATTCACAAAAACGTGGAAAAACGGCAAAATATTGCCTAATTCGATGATATTTTGTTTAAATCACATAAAGGAAAAGGGGATGATAAACGTCAAAATATTGCTAAATTCGATGATTTTTAGTACGAAACAAAATGCCAGAAAACTTGCTTAAAATGCATTATTATGCGAAATTCTGAGAATAAAAGGCCAAATCACATATCGTCATACTACATGAAATATTATCGAAATATTGTTAAAAATGAATATATATACGTAATATCAAACTACATGAAAAACGTGAAAAAAGTCACTAATATACCAAATTTGAGGATTTTAACTTCGAATCATAAAGCGAGGTTTCGTATTGTTTAGATCCAAGAAAAGACATATGACAATGTTGTTTCCAATACAAATGATAAAAACCAATGTGTTTTCATTAGAATTAACTAAAATGTTCCTGATTTTCCGTTGATATTACCGATTGAAGATGTACACGTAAAACCGCTCTATTCCGGCTGAAACGTCGATAAATGCAATAAAAAACAAACTTCTCCCCTTTTCAATATCTTACTCAGTATTTTAACGAGAAACAAATAGATGATTGAAAATGAAGTATTTAAGGATATAATATAATCAATTATGTGTTTGCATCATTTTTATCATATATTTAATGAATTAATACCAATAAACTGAAAATTCACAAAACGTGGAAAAACGGCAAAATATTGCCTAATTCGATGATATTTTGTTTAAATCACATAAAGGAAAAGGGGATGATAAACGTCAAAATATTGCTAAATTCGATGATTTTTAGTACAAAACAAAATGATAGAAAACTTCCTTAAAATGCAATATTATGCGAAATTCTGAGATTTGAAGGCCAAATCACATATCGTGATACTGCATGAAATAGTATCGAAGTATTGGTAAAAATGAACCTATTTACTTATTATGAACTACATGAAAAACGTGAAAAAGTCACTATTATACCAAATTTGAGGAGTTTAACTACGAATCATAAAGCGAGGTATGGCATTGCTTATATCCAAGAAAAGACATATGACAATGTTGTGTTAAATACAAATGATAAAAATGAATGTGTTTTCATTAGAATTACCTAAAATGTTCCTGGTTTTTCGTTTATATTTCCAATGGAAGATGTACACGTAAAACCGCTCTATTCCGGTTGAAACGTCGATATATGCAATAAAAACCGAACTTCTCCTCTTTTCAATATCTTACTCAGTATTTTAACGAGAAACAAATAGATGATTGAAAATGAAGTATTTAAGGGTAATATCTAATCAATTATGTGTTTGCATCATTTTTATCGTATATTTAATGAATTAATAACAATAAACTGAAAATTCACAAAAACATGGAAAAACGGCAAAATATTGCCTAATTCGTTGATATTTTGTTTAAATCACATAAAGGAAAAGGGGATGATAAACGTCCAAATATTACTAAATTCGATGATTTGTAGTATAAAACAAAATGCAAGAAACTTGCTTAAAAATGCAAAATTTGCCAAATTCTGAGATATGACGGCCCAATCACATATCGTGAGAAAACATAAAATAGTATCGAAATATTGGTAAAAACGAATATATTTACGTAAAATCAC
This sequence comes from Procambarus clarkii, assembly GCF_040958095.1. Taxonomy (NCBI): domain Eukaryota; kingdom Metazoa; phylum Arthropoda; class Malacostraca; order Decapoda; family Cambaridae; genus Procambarus; species Procambarus clarkii. The sequence goes on along the minus strand of NC_091214.1, from coordinate 1,969,043 downwards.
ACTATATGAAAAACGTGAAAAAAGTCACTATTTTACCATATTTGATGATTTTAACTTCAAATCATAGAGCGAGGTTCCGAATTAAGAAGATCCTAGGAAAGACATATGACAATGTTGTTTCCAATACAAATGATAAAAATCAACGCGTTTTCATTAGAATTAACAAAAATGTTCCTGATATTCCGTTTATATTACAAATGGAAGATGTACACGTAAAACCGCTCTAATCCGGCTGAAACGTCGATATATGCAATAAAAACAGAACTTCTCCCCTTTTCAAAATCTTACTCTGTATTTTAACGAGAAACAAATAGTTGATTGAAAATGAAGTATTTAAGGGTAATTTCTAATCAATTATGTGTTTGCATCATTTTTATCGTATATATAATGAATAAATAACAATAGACTGAAAATTCACAAAAACGTGGAAAAACGGCAAAATATTGCCTAATTCGATGATATTTTGTTTAAATCACATAAAGGAAATGGGGATGATAAACGTCAAAATATTGCTAAATTCGATGATTTTTAGAACGAAACAAAATGCAAGAAAAATTGCTTAAAATGCAATATTATGCGAAATTCTGAGAATTTAAGGCCAAATCACATATCGTGATACTACATGAAATAGTATCGAAATATTGGTAAAAATGAATATATACACGTAATATCAAACTACATGAAAAACGTGAAAAAAGTCACTATTATACCAAATTTGAGGATTTTATCTTCGAATCATAAAGCGAGGTTTTGTATTATTTAGGTCCAAGAAAAGACATATGACAATGTTGTTTCCAATACAAATGATAACAACCAATGTGTTTTCATTAGAATTAACTAAAATGTTCCTGATTTTCCGTTAATATTACCGATGGAAGATGTACACGTAAAACCGCTCTATTCCAGCTGAAACGTCGATATATGCAATAAAAAAAAACTTCTCCCCTTTTCAATATCTTACTCAGTATTTTAACGAGAAACAAATAGATGATTGAAAATGAAGTATTTATGTTTATAATCTAATCAATTATGTGTTTGCATAATTTTAATCATATATTTAATGAATTAATACCAATAAACTGAAAATTCACAAAACGTGGAAAAACGGCAAAATATTGCCTAATTCGATGATATTTTGTTTAAATCACATAAAGGAAAAGGGAATGATAAACGTCAAAATATTGCTAAATTCGATGATTTTTAGTACAAAACAAAATGCAAGAAAACTTGCTTAAATTGCAATATTATGCGAAATTCTGAGATTTGAAGTCCAAATCACATATCGTGATACTGCATGAAATAGTATCGAAGTATTGGTAAAAATGAATATATTTACGTATTAACAAACTACATGAAAAACGTGAAAAAAGTCACGATTATACCAAATTTGAGGATTTTAACTTCGAATCATAAAGCGAGGTTTCGTATTGTTTAGATCCAAGAAAAGACATATGACAATGTTGTTTCCAATACAAATGATAAAAACCAATGTGTTTTCATTAGAATTAACTAAAATGTTCCTGATTTTCCGTTTATATTACCGATGGAAGATGTACACGTAAAACCGCTCTAATCCTGCTGAAACGTCGATATATGCAATAAAAACAGAACTTCTCCCCTTTTCAATATCTTACTCTGTATTTTAACGAGAAACAAATAGTTGATTGAAAATGAAGTTTTTAAGTTTAATTTCTAATGAATTATGTGTTTGCATCATTTTTATCGTATATAAAATGAATAAATAACAATAAACCGGAAATTCACAAAAACGTGGAAAAACGGCAAAATATTGCCTAATTCGATGATATTTTGTTTAAATCACATAAAGGAAAAGGGGATGATAAACGTCAAAATATTGCTAAATTCGATGATTTTTAGTACGAAACAAAATGCCAGAAAACTTGCTTAAAATGCATTATTATGCGAAATTCTGAGAATAAAAGGCCAAATCACATATCGTGATACTACATGAAATATTATCGAAATATTGTTAAAAGTGAATATATATACGTAATATCAAACTACATGAAAAACGTGAAAAAAGTCAGTAATATACCAAATTTGAGGATTTATCTTCGAATCATAAAGCGAGGTTTCGTATTGTTTAGATCCAAGAAAAGACATATGACAATGTTGTTTCCAATACAAATGATAAAAACCAATGTGTTTTCATTAGAATTAACTAAAATGTTCCTGATTTTCCGTTGATATTACCGATTGAAGATGTACACGTAGAACCGCTCTATTCCGGCTGAAACGTCGATATATGCAATAAAAAACAAACTTCTCCCCTTTTCAATATCTTACTCAGTATTTTAACGAGAAACAAATAGATGATTGAAAATGAAGTATTTAAGGATATAATCTAATCAATTATGTGTTTGCATCATTTTTATCATATATTTAATGAATTAATACCAATAAACTGAAAATTCACAAAACGTGGAAAAACGGCAAAATATTGCCTAATTCGATGATATTTTGTTTAAATCACATAAAGGAAAAGGGGATGATAAACGTCAAAATATTGCTAAATTCGATGATTTTTAGTACAAAACAAAATGATAGAAAACTTCCTTAAAATGCAATATTATGCGAAATTCTGAGATTTGAAGGCCAAATCACATATCGTGATACTGCATGAAATAGTATCGAAGTATTGGTAAAAATGAACCTATATACTTATTATGAACTACATGAAAAACGTGAAAAAAGTCACTATTATACAAAATTTGAGGAGTTTAACTACGAATCATAAAGCGAGGTATGGCATTGCTTAGATCCAAGAAAAAACATATGACAATGTTGTTTCAAATACAAATGATAAAAAATGAATGTTTTCATTAGAATTACCTAAAATGTTCCTGATTTTCCGTTTATATTACCGATGGAAGTTGTACACGTAAAACCGCTCTATTCCGGCTGAAACGTCGATATATGCAATAAAAACTAAACTTCTCCCCTTTTCAATATCTTACTCAGTAATTTAACGAGAAACAAACAGATGATTGAAAATGAAGTATTTAAGGTTATTATCAAATCAATTATGTGTTTGCATCATTTTTATCATATATATAATGAATTAATACCAATGAACTGAAAATTCACAAAACGTGGAAAAACGGCAAAATATTGCCTAATTCGATGATATTTAGTACAAAACAAAATGCAAGAAAGTTGCTTAAAAATGCAAAATTTGCGAAATTCTGAGACATGACGGCCAAATCACATATCGTGAGAAAACATGAAGTAGTATCGAAATATTGGTAAAACGAATATATTTACGTAAAATCACACTACATGAAAAACGTGAAAAAAGTCACTATTTCACCACATTTGAGGATTTTAACTTCAAATCATAGAGCGAGGTTTCGTATTAAGAAGATCCAAGAAAAGACATATGACAATGTTGTTTCCAATACAAATGATAAAAATCAATGCGTTTTCATTAGAATTAACTAAAATGTTCCTGAATTTTCGTTTATATTACCGATGGAAGTAAAACCTCTCTAATCCGGCTGAAACGTCGATATCTCAATAAAAACAGAACTTCTCCCCTTTTTAATATCTTACTCTGTATTTTAACGAGAAACAAATAGTTGAATGAAAATGAAGCATTTAAGGTTAATTTCTAAGGAATTACGTGTTTGCATCATTTTAATCGTATATTTAATGAATTAATAACAATAAACTGAAAATTCACAAAAACGTGGAAAAACGGCAAAATATTGCCTAATTCGATGATATTTTGTTTAAATCATATAAAGGAAAAGTGGATGATAAACGTCAAAATATTGCTAAATTCGATGATTTTTAGTACGAAACAAAATGCAAGAAAACTTGCTTAAAATGCAATATTATGCGAAATTCTGAGATTTGAAGGCGTCAAAATGCTAAGGAGGCTCAATGAGTGATGCAGTATCACATATCGTGGTACTGCATGAAATAGTATCGAAGTATTGGTAAAAATTAACATATTTACTTAATATAACCTACATGAAAAACGTGCAAAAAGTCACTATTATACCAAATTTGATTATTTTAACTGCGAATCATAAAGCGAGGTATCGTATGGTTTAGATCCATAAAAAGACATATGACAATGTTGTTTCAAATACAAATGATAAAAATTAATGTGTTTTCATTGGAATTAACTAAAATGTTCCTGATTTGATTCCTGTTTCATGTAGTGTGATTTTACGTAAATATATTCGTTTTACCAATATTTCGATACTACTTCATGTTTTCTCACGATATGTGATTTGGCCGTCATGTCTCAGAATTTCGCAAATTTTGCATTTTTAAGCAACTTTCTTCCATTTTGTTTTGTACTAAATATCATCGAACTTAGGAATATTTTGACGTTTATCATCTCCTTTTCCTTTATGTGATTTAAACAAAATATCATCGAATTAGGCAATATTTTGCCGTTTTTCCACGTTTTTGTGAATTTTCAGTTTATTGTTATTAATTCATTAAATATATGATAAAAATGAAGCAAACACATAATTGATTAGAAATTAACCTTAAATACTTCATTTTCAATCATCTATTTGTTTCTCGTTAAAATACTGAGTAAGATATTGTAAAGGGGAGAAGTTCGGTTTTTATTGCATATATCGACGTTTCAGCCGGAATAGAGCGGTTTTACGTGTACATCTTCCATCGGTAATATAAATGGAAAATCAGGAACATTTTAGTTAATTCTAATGAAAACACATTGATTTTTATCATTTGTATCGGGAACAACATTGTCATATGTCCTTTCTTGGATCTAAATAATACGAAACTTCGCTTTATGATTCGAAGTTAAAATCCTCAAATTTGGTATAATAGTAACTTTTTTCACGTTTTTCATGTTGTTTGATATTACGTATATTTATTCATTTTACCAATTCATTTGCGTTTTTAAGCAAGTTTCTTACATTTTGTTTTGTACTAAAAATCATTGAATTTAGCAATATTTTGACGTTTATCATCCCTTTTTCCTTTACGTGATTTAAACAAAATATCATCGAATTAGGCAATTTTTTGCCGTTTTTCCACGTTTTTGTGAATTATCAGTTTGTTGGTATTAATTCATTAAATATACGATAAAAATGATGCAAACACATAATTGATTAGATAATAACCTTAAATACTTCATTTTCAATTATTTATTTGTTTCTCGTTAAAATACTGAGTAAGATATTGAAATGGGGAGAAGTTCGGTTTTTATTGCATATATCGACGTTTTAGCCGGAATAGAGCGGTTTTACGTGTACATCTATCGGTATTATAAACGGAAAATCAGGAACATTTTAGTTAATTCTAATGAAAAAGCAATGTTTTTTATCATTTGTATTGGAAACAACATTGTCATATGTCCTTTCTTGAATCTTCTTAATACGAAACCTCGCTTAATGATTTGAAGTTAAAATCCTCAAATATGGTAAAATATTGACTTTTTTCGCGTTTTTCATGTAGTGTGATTTTACGTAAATATATTCGTTTTTACCCAATATTTCGATACTACTTCATGTTTTCTCACGATATGTGATTTGGCCGTCATAACTCAGAATTTCACAAATTTTGCATTTCTAAGCAAGTTTCTTACATTTTGTTTTGTACTAAAAATCATTGAATTTAGCAATATTTTGACGTTTATCATCCCCTTTTCCTTTATGGGATTTAAACAAAATATCATCGAATTAGGCAATTTTTTGCCGTTTTTCCACGTTTTTGTGAATTATCAGTTTATTGGTATTAATTCATTAAATATACGATAAAAATGATGCAAACACATAATTGATTAGATAATAACCTTAAATACTTCATTTTCAATGATCTTTTTGTTTCTCGTTAAAATTCTGAGTAAGATATTGAAAAGGGGGATGTTCGGTTTTTATTGCATATATCGACGTTTCAGCCGGAATAGAGCGGTTTTACGTGTACATCTTCTATCGGTAATATAAACGGAAAATCAGGAACATTTTAGTTAATTCTAACGAAAACACATTGATTTTTATCATTTGTATCGGAAACAACATTGTCATATGTCTTTTCTTGGATCTAAATAATACGAAACCTCGCTCTATGATTCGAAGCTAAAATCCTCAAATTTGGTATAATAGTGACTTTTTTCACGTTTTTCATGTAGTTTGATATATATAGTATATATATTCATTTTTACATATATTTCGATACTATTTCATGTAGTATCACGATATGTGATTTGGCCTTCAATTCTCAGAATTTCGCATAATATTGCATTTTAAGCAAGTTTTCTTGCATTTTGTTTCGTACGAAAAATCATCGAATTTAGCAATATTTATACGTTTATCATCCCCTTTTCCTTTATGTGATTTAAACAAATTATCATCGAATTAGTCAATATTTTGCCGTTTTTCCACGTTTTTGTGAATTTAAAGTATATTGGTATTAATTCATTAAATATACGATAAAAATGATGCAAACACATAATTGATTAGAAATTAACCTTAAATACTTCATTTTCAATCAATTATTTGTTTCTCGTTAAAATACAGAGTAAGATATTGAAAAGAAGTTCTGTTTTCATTGCAAATATCGACGTTTCAGCCGAATTAGAGCGGTTTTACGTGTACATCTTCCATCGGTAATATAAACGGTAAATCAGGAACATTTTCGTTAATTCTAATGAAAACGCATTGATTTTTATCATTTGTATTGGAAACAACATTGTCATATGTCTTTTCTTGGATCTTCTTAATACGAAACCTCGCTCTATGATTTGAAGTTAAAATCCTCAAATATGGTAAAACAGTGACTTTTTTCACGTTTTTCATGTAGTGTGATTTTACGTAAATATATTCATTTTTGCCAATTTTTCGATACTACTTCATGTTTTCTCACGATATGTGATTTGGCCGTCATATCTCAGAATTTCGCAAATTTTGCATTTTTAAGCAAGTTTCTTGCATTTTGTTTTGTACTAAAAATCATTGAATTTAGCAATATTTTGACGTTTATCAACCTCTTTTCCTTTATATGATTTAAACAAAATATCATCGAATTAGGCAATATTTTGCCGTTTTTCCACGTTTTTGTGAATTTTCAGTTTATTGTTATTAATTCATTAAATATACGATAAAAGTGATGCGAATACATAATTGATTTGAAATTAACCTTAAATACTTCATTTTCAATCAACTATTTGGTTCTCGTAAAATACAGAGTAAGATATTGAAAAGGGGAGAAGTTCTGTTTTTATTGCATATATCGACGTTTCAGCCGGATTAGAACGGTTTTACGTGTACATCTTCCATCGGTAATATAAACGGAAAATCAGGAACATTTTAGTTAATTCTAATTAAAAAGCACTGATTTTTATCATTTGTATTGGAAACAATATTGTCATATGTCTTTTCTTGGATCTTCTTAATACGAAACCTCGCTTTATGATTTGAAGTTAAAATCCTCAAATATGGTAAAATATTGACTTTTTTCACGTTTTTCATGTAGTGTGATTTTACGTAAATATATTCGTTTTTACCCAATATTTCGATACTACTTTATGTTTTCTCACGATATGTTATTTGGCCGTCATATCTCAGAATTTCGCAAATTTTGCATTTTTAAGCAAGTTTCTTGCATTTTGTTTTCTACTAAAAATCATTGAATTTAGCAATATTTTGACGTTTATCATCCCCTTTTCCTTTACGAGATTTAAACAAAATATCATCGAATTAGGCAATTTTTTGCCGTTTTTCCACGTTTTTGTGAATTATCAGTTTGTTGGTATTAATTCATTAAATATATGATAAAAATGATGCAAACACATAATTGATTAGATAATAACCTTATATACTTCATTTTCAATCATCTATTTGTTTCTCGTGAAAATACTGAGTGAGATATTGAAAAGGGGAGAAGTTCGGTTTTTATTGCATATATCGACGTTTCAGCCAGAATAGAGCGGTTTTACGTGTACATCTTCTATCGGTATTATAAACGGAAAATTACGAACATTTTAGTTAATTCTAATGAAAACACACTGATTTTTATCATTTGTATCGGAAACAACATTGTCATATGTCTTTTCTTGGATCTAAATAATACGAAACCTCGCTCTATGATTCGAAGTTAAAATCCTCAAATTTGGTATAATAGTGACGTTTTTCACGGTTTTCATGTAGTGTGATATTACGTATATATATTCATTTTACCAAAATTTCGATACAATTTCATGTAGTATCACGATATGTGATTTGGCCTTCAACTCTCAGAATTTCGCATAATATTGCATTTTAAGGAAGTTTTCTTGCATTTTCTTTCGTACTAAAAATCATCGAATTTTGCAATATTTTGACGTTTATCATCCTTTATGTGATTTAAACAAAATATCTTCGAATTAGGCAATATTTTGCCGTTTTTCCACGTTTTTGTGAATTTTCAGTTTATTGTTATTAATTCATTAAATATACAATAAAAATGATGCAAACACATAATTGATTAGAAATTAACCTTAAATACTTCATTTTCAATCAATTATTTGTTTCTCGTTAAAATGCTGAGTAAGATATTGAAAAGGGGAGAAGTTCTCTTTTTATTGCATATATCGACGTGTCAGCCGGATTAGAGCGGTTTTACGCCTACATCTTCCATCGGTAATTTAAACGGAAAATCAGGAACATTTTAGTTAATTCTAATGAAAACGCATTGATTTTTATCATTTGTATTGGAAACTACATTGTAATATGTCTTTTCTTGGATCTTCTAAATACGAAACCTCGCTTTATGATTCGAAGTTAAAATCCTCAAATACGGTAAAATATTGACTTTTTTCGCGTTTTTCATGTAGTGTGATTTTACGTAAATATATTCGTTTTTACCCAATATTTCGATACTACTTCATGTTTTCTCACGATATGTGATATGGACTTCAAATCTCAGAATTTCGCATAATATTGCATTTTAAGCAAGTTTTCTTGCATTTTGTTTTGTACTAAAAATCATTGAATTTAGCAAAATTTTGACGTTTATCATCCCCTTTTCATTGGTGTGATTTAAACACAATATCATCGAATTAGGCAATATTTTGCCGTTTTTCCACATTTTTGTGAATTTTCAGTTTATTGGTATTAATTCAATTAATATACGAAAAAAATGATGCAAACACATAATTGATTAGATAATAACCTTAAATACTTCATTTTCAATGATCTTTTTGTTTCTCGTTAAAATACTGAGTAAGATATTGAAAAGGGGGAAGTTCGGTTTTTATTGCATATATCGACGTTTCAGCCGGAATAGAGCGGTTTTACGTGTACATCTTCTATCGGTAATATAAACGGAAAATCAGGAACATTTTAGTTAATTCTAACGAAAACACATTGATTTTTATCATTTGTATCGGAAACAACATTGTCATATGTCTTTTCTTGGATCTAAATAATACGAAACCTCGCTCTATGATTCGAAGCTAAAATCCTCAAATTTGGTATAATAGTGACTTTTTTCACGTTTTTCATGTAGTTTGAAATATGTAGTATATATATTCATTTTTACCAATATTTCGATACTATTTCGTGTAGTATCACGATATGTGATTTGGCCTTCAATTCTCAGAATTTCGCATAATATTGCATTTTAAGCAAGTTTTCTTCCATTTTGTTTCGTACTAAAAATCATCGAATTTAGCAATATTTATACGTTTATCATCCCCTTTTCCTTTATGTGATTTAAACAAAATATCATCGAATTAGTCAATATTTTGCCGTTTTTCCACGTTTTTGTGAATTTAAAGTATATTGGTATTAATTCATTAAATATACGATAAAAAAGATGCAAACACATAATTGATTAGAAATTAACCTTAAATACTTCATTTTCAATCAATTATTTGTTTCTCGTTAAAATACAGAGTAAGATATTGAAAAGAAGTTCTGTTTTCATTGCAAATATCGACGTTCCAGCCGAATTAGAGCGGTTTTACTGTACATCTTCCATCGGCAATATAAACGGAAAATCAGGAACATTTTCGTTAATTCTAATGAAAACGCATTGATTTTTATCATTTGTATTGGAAACAACATTGTCATATGTCTTTTCTTGGATCTTCTTAATACGAAACCTCGCTTTATGATTTGAAGTTAAAATCCTCAAATATGGTAAAACAGTGACTTTTTTCACGTTTTTCATGTAGTGTGATTTTACGTAAATATATTCATTTTTGCAAATTTTTCGATACTACTTCATGTTTTCTCACGATATGTGATTTGGCCGTCATATCTCAGAATTTCGCAAATTTTGCATTTTTAAGCAAGTTTCTTGCATTTTGTTTTGTACTAAAAATCATTGAATTTAGCAATATTTTGACGTTTATCATCCTCTTTTCCTTTACGAGATTTAAACAAAATATCATCGAATTAGGCAATTTTTTGCCGTTTTTCCACGTTTTTGTGAATTATCAGTTTGTTGGTATTAATTCATTAAATATATGATAAAAATGATGCAAACACATAATTGATTAGATAATAACCTTATATACTTCATTTTCAATCATCTATTTGTTTCTCGTGAAAATACTGAGTGAGATATTGAAAAGGGGAGAAGTTCGGTTTTTATTGCATATATCGACGTTTCAGCCAGAATAGAGCGGTTTTACGTGTACATCTTCTATCGGTATTATAAACGGAAAATTACGAACATTTTAGTTAATTCTAATGAAAACACACTGATTTTTATCATTTGTATCGGAAACAACATTGTCATATGTCTTTTCTTGGATCTAAATAATACGAAACCTCGCTCTATGATTCGAAGTTAAAATCCTCAAATTTGGTATAATAGTGACTTTTTTCACGGTTTTCATGTAGTGTGATATTACGTATATATATTCATTTTACCAAAATTTCGATACAATTTCATGTAGTATCACGATATGTGATTTGGCCTTCAACTCTCAGAATTTCGCATAATATTGCATTTTAAGCAAGTTTTCTTCCATTTTCTTTCGTACTAAAAATCATCGAATTTAGCAATATTTTGACGTTTATCATCCTTTATGTGATTTAAACAAAATATCTTCGAATTAGGCAATATTTTGCCGTTTTTCCACGTTTTTGTGAATTTTCAGTTTATTGTTATTAATTCATTAAATATACAATAAAAATGATGCAAACACATAATTGATTAGAAATTAACCTTAAATACTTCATTTTCAATCAATTATTTGTTTCACGTTAAAATACTGAGTAAGATATTGAAAAGGGGAGAAGTTCTCTTTTTATTGCATATATCGACGTGTCAGCCGGATTAGAGCGGTTTTACGCCTACATCTTCCATCGGTAATATAAACGGAAAATCAGGAACATTTTAGTTAATTCTAATGAAAACGCATTGATTTTTATCATTTGTATTGGAAACAACATTGGCATATGTCTTTTCTTGGATCTTCTTAATACGAAACCTCGCTTTATGATTCGAAGTTAAAATCCTCAAATATGGTAAAATATTGACTTTTTTCGCGTTTTTCATGTAGTGTGATTTTACGTAAATATATTCGTTTTTACCCAATATTTCGATACTACTTCATGTTTTCTCACGATATGCGATATGGACTTCAAATCTCAGAATTTCGCATAATATTGCATTTTAAGCAAGTTTTCTTGCATTTTGTTTTGTACTAAAAATCATTGAATTTAGCAAAATTTTGACGTTTATCATCCCCTTTTCATTGGTGTGATTTAAACACAATATCATCGAATTAGGCAATATTTTGCCGTTTTTCCACATTTTTGTGAATTTTCAGTTTATTGGTATTAATTCAATTAATATACGATAAAAATGATGCAAACACATAATTGATTAGATAATAACCTTAAATACTTCATTTTCAATGATCTTTTTGTTTCTCGTTAAAATACTGAGTAAGATATTGAAAAGGGGGAAGTTCGGTTTTTATTGCATATATCGACGTTTCAGCCGGAATAGAGCGGTTTTACGTGTACATCTTCCATCGGTAATATAAACGGAAAATCAGGAACATTTTCATATAGTTTGATATTACGTAAATATATTCATTTTTACCAATACTTCGATACTATTTCATGCATTATCACGATATGTGATATGGACTTCAAATCTCAGAATTTCGCATAATATTGCATTTTAAGCAAGTTTTCTTGCATTTTGTTTTGTACTAAAAATCATTGAATTTAGCAATATTTTGACGTTTATCATATCATTTATCATATTCATTCATTCATTCATTCATTTATCATATCATTTCATTCTAATGAAAACGCATTGATTTTTATCATTTGTATTGGAAACAACATTGTCATATGTCTTTTCTTGGATCTTCTTAATACGAAACCTCGCTCTATGATTTGAAGTTTAAATCCTCAAATATGGTAAAACAGTGACTTTTTCACGTTTTTCATGTAATGTGATTTTACGTAAATATATTCATTTTTGCCAATTTTTCGATACTACTTCATGTTTTCTCACGATATGTGATTTGGCCGTCATATCTCAAAATTTCGAAAATTTTGCATTTTTAAGCAAGTTTTTTGCATTTTGTTTCGTACTAAAAATCATCGAATATAGCAATATTTTGACGTTTATCATCCCCTTTTCCTTTATATGATTTAAACAAAATATCATCGAATTAGGCAATATCTTGCCGATTTTCCACGTTTTTGTGAATTTTCAGTTTATTGTTATTAATTCATTAAATATAAGATAAAAATGATGCAAACACATAATTGATTAGAAAAATAACCTTAAATACTTCATTTTCAATCAACTATTTGTTTCTCGTAAAATACAGAGTAAGATATTGAAAAGGAGAGAAGTTCTGTTTTTATTGCATATATCGAAGTTTCAGCCGGATTAGAGCGGTTTTACGTGTACATCTTCCATCGGTAATATAAACGGAAAATCATTAACATTTTAGTTAATTCTAATGAAAAAGCACTGATTTTTATCATTTGTATTGGAAACAACATTGTCATATGTCTTTTCTTGGATCTTCTTAATAGGAAACCTCGCTTTATGATTTGAAGTTAAAATCCACAAATATGGTAAAATATTGACTTTTTTCACGTTTTTCATGTAGTGTGATTTTAAGTAAATATATTCGTTTTTACCCAATATTTCGATACTACTTCATGTTTCTCACGATATGTGATTTGGCCGTCATAACTTAGAATTTTGCAAATTTTGCATTTTTAAGTTAGTTTCTTGCATTTTGTTTTGTACTAAAAATCATTGAATTTAGCAATATTTTGACGTTTATCATCCCCTTTCCCTTTATATGATTTAAACAAAATTTCATCGAATTAGGCAATTTTTTGTCGTTTTTCAACTTTTTTTTGAATTATCAGTTTATTGGTATTAATTCATTAAATATACGATAAAAATGATGCAAACACATAATTGATTAGATAATAACCTTAAATACTTCATTTTAAATGATCTATTTGTTTCTCGTTAAAATACTGAGTAAGATATTGAAAAAGGGAGAAGTTCTGTTTTAATTGCATATATCGACGTTTCAGCCGGAATAGAGCGGTTTTACGTGTACATCTTCTATCTGTATTATAAACGGAAAATCAGGAACATTTTAGTTAATTCTAATGAAAACATTGATTTTTATCATTTGTATCGGAAACAACATTGTCATATGTGTTTTCTTGGATCTAAATAATACGAAAACTCGCTCTATGATTCGAAGTTAAAATCCTCAAATTTGGTTTAATAGTGACTTTCTCCACATTTTTCATGTAGTTTGATATTACGTATATATATTCATTTTTACCAATATTTCGATACTATTTCATGTAGTATCACGATATGTGATTTGGCCTTCAAATCTCAGAATTTCGCATAAAATTGCATTTTAAGCAAGTTTTCTTGCATTTTGTTTCGTACTAAAAATCATCGAATTTAGCAATATTTTGACTTTTATCATCCTTTATGTGATTTAAACAAAATATCATCGAATTAGGAAATACTTTGCCGTTTTTCCACGTTTTTGTGAATTTTCCGTTTTTTGTTATTAATTCATTAAATATACGATAAAAATGATGCAAACACATAATTGATTAGAAATTAACCTTAAATACTTCATTTTCAATCAACTATTTGTTTCTCGTTAAATTCAGAGTAAGATATTGAAAAGGGGAGAAGTTCTGTTTTTATTGCATATATCGACGTTTCAGCCGAATTAGAGCGGTTTTACGTGTACATCTTCCATCGGTAATATAAATGGAAAATCAGGAACAATTTAGTTAGTTCTAGTGAAAACGCATTCATTTTTATCATTTGTATTGGAAACAACATTGTCATGTGTCTTTTCTTGATTTTCGTATTACGAAACCTCGCTTTATGATTTGAAGTTAAAATCCTCATGTATGGTAAAATATTGATTTTTTTCACGTTTTTCATGTAGTGTGATTTTACGTAAATATATTCGTTTTTACCCAATATTTCGATACTACTTTATGTTTTCTCACGATATGTGATTTGTCCGTTATATCTCAGAATTTCACAAATTTTGCATTTTTAAGCTAGTTTATTGCATTTTGTTTTGTACTAAAAATCATTGAATTTAGCAATATTTTGACGTTTATCATCCCCTTTTCCTTTACGTGATTTAAACAAAATATCATCGAATTAGGCAATTTTTTGCCGTTTTTCCACGTTTTTGTGAATTATCAGTTTGTTAGTATTAATTCATTAAATATACGATAAAAATGATGCAAACACATAATTGATTAGATAATAACCTTATATACTTCATTTTCAATCATCTATTTGTTTCTCGTGAAAATACTGAGTGAGATTTTGAAAAGGGGAGAAGTTCGGTTTTTATTGCATATATCGACGTTTCAGCCAGAATAGAGCGGTTTTACGTGTACATCTTCTATCGGTAATATAAACGGAAAATTACGAACATTTTAGTTAATTCTAATGAAAACACACTGATTTTTATCATTTGTATCGGAAACAACATTGTCATATGTCTTTTCTTGGATCTAAATAATACGAAACCTCGCTCTATGATTCGAAGTTAAAATCCTCAAATTTGGTATAATAGTGACTTTTTTCACGGTTTTCATGTAGTTTGATATTACGTATTTTTCATTTTTATTCATTTTTACCAAAATTTCGATACAATTTCATGTAGTATCACGATATGTGATTTGGCCTTCAACTCTCAGAATTTCGCATAATATTGCATTTTAAGCAAGTTTTCTTGCATTTTCTTTCGTACTAAAAATCATCGAATTTAGCAATATTTTGACGTTTATTATCCTTTATGTGATTTAAACAAAATATCTTCGAATTAGGCAATATTTTGCCGTTTTTCCACGTTTTTGTGAATTTTCAGTTTATTGTTATTAATTCATTAAATATACGATAAAAATGATGCAAACACATAATTGATTAGAAATTAACCTTAAATACTTCATTTTCAATCAACTATTTGTTTCTCGTTAAATTCAGATTAAGATATTGAAAAGGGGAGAAGTTCTGTTTTTATTGCATATATCGAAGTTTCAGCCGAATTAGAGCGGTTTTACGTGTACATCTTCCATCGGTAATATAAACGGAAAATCAAGAACAATTTAGTTAGATCTAATGAAAACGCATTGATTTTTATCATTTGTATTGGAAACAACATTGTCATATGTCTTTTCTAGGATGTTCTTAATACGAAACCTCGCTCTATGATTTGAAGTTAAAATCCTCAAATTTGGAATAATAGTGACTTTTTTCACGTTTTTCATGTAGTTTGATATTACGTATATATATTCATTTTTACCAATACTTCGATACTATTTCATGTAGTATCACGATATGTGATTTGGCCTTCAAATCTCAGAATTTCGCATAATATTGCATTTTAAGCAAGTTTTCTTGTATTTTGTTTCGTACTAAAAATCATCGAATATAGCAATATTTTGACGTTTATCATCCCCTTTTCCTTTATATGATTTAAACAAAATATCATCGAATTAGGCAATATTTTGCCGTTTTTCCACGTTTATGTGAATTTTCAGTTTATTGGTATTAATTAATTAAATATACGATAAAAATGATGCAAACACATAATTGATTAGATAATAACCTTAAATACTTCATTTTCAATGATCTATTTGTTTCTCGTTAAAATACTGAGTAAGATATTGAAAAGGGGAGAAGTTCTGTTTTTATTGCATATATCGACGTTTCAGCCGGAATAGAGCGGTTTTACGTGTACATCTTCTATCTGTATTTTAAACGGAAAATCAGGAACATTTTAGTTAATTCTAATAAAAACACATTGATTTTTATCATTTGTATCGGAAACAACATTGTCATATGTGTTTTCTTGGATCTAAATAATACGAAACCTCGCTCTATGATTCCAAGTTAAAATCCTCAAATTTGGTTTAATAGTGACTTTTTTTCACGTTTTTCATGTAGTTTGATATTACGTATATATATATTCAGTTGTACCAATATTTCGATACTATTTCATGTAGTATCATGATAGATATGTGATTTGGCCTTCAAATCTCAGAATTTCGCATAAAATTGCATTTTAAGCAAGTTTTCTTGCATTTTGATTCGTGCTAAAAATCATTGAATATAGCAATATTTTGACGTTTATCATCCCCTTTTTCTTTATATGATTTAAACAAAATATCATCGAATTAGGCAATATTTTGCCGTTTTTCAACGTTTATGTGAATTTTCCGTTTATTGTTATTAATTCATTAAATATACGATAAAAATGATGCAAACACATAATTGATTAGAAAAATAACCTTAAATACTTCATTTTTAATCAACTATTTGTTTCTCGTTAAAATACTGAGTAAGATATTGAAAAGGGGAGAAGTTCTGTTGTTATTGCATATATAGACGTTTCAGCCGAATTAGAGCGGTTTTACGTGTACATCTTCCATCCGTAATATAAACAGAAAATCAGGAACATTTTCGTTAATTCTATTGAAAACGCATTGATTTTTATCATTTGTATTGGAAACAACATTGTCATATGCCTTTTCTTGGATCTTCTTAATACGAAACCTCGCTCTATGATTTGAAGTTAAAATCCTCAAATATGGTAAAATAGTGACTTTTTCACGTTTCTCATGCACTTTTTTTGCACTTTTTTGCACTAAAAATCATTGAATTTAGCAATATTTTGACGTTTATCATCCCCTTTTCCTTTATGTGATTTAAACAAAATATCATCGAATTAGGCAATATTTTCCCGTTTTTCCACGTTTTTGTGAATTTAAAGTTTATTGGAATTAATTCATTAATTATAATTCATATTTGAATAATAATTTTTATTCAAACTATAAATAAAAATTCAAAATTTGCGAAATTCTGAGATATGACGCCCAAATCACATATCGTGAGAAACATAAAGTAGTATCGAAATATTGGGTTAAAACGAATATATTTACGAAAAATCACACTACATGAAAAACGTGAAAAAAGTCAATATTTTACCATATTTGAGGATTTTAACTTCAAATCATAAAGCGAGGTTTCGTAATAAGAAAATCCAAGAAAAGACATATGACAATGTTTTTTCCAATACAAATGATAAAAATCAGTGCTTTTTAATTAGAATTAACTAAAATGTTCCTGATTTTCCGTTTATATTACCAATGGAAGATGTACACGTAAAACCGCTCTAATCCGGCTGAAACGTCGATATATGCAATAAAAACAGAACCTCTCCCCTTTTCAATATCTTACTCTGTATTTTACGAGAAACAAATAGTTGATTGAAAATGAAGTATTTAAGGTTAATTTCTAATCGATTAAGTGTTTGCATCATTTTTATCGTATATTTAATGAATCAATAACAATAAACTGAAAATTCACAAAAACGTGGAAAAACGGCAAAATATTGCCTAATTCGACGATATTTTGTTTAAATCATATAAAAGAAAAGGGGATGATAAACGTCAAAATATTGCTATATTCGATGATTTTTAGTACAAAACAAAATGCAAGAAACTTGCTTAAAAATGCAAAACTTGCAAAATTCGGAGATATAACGGCCAAATCACATATCGTGAGAAAACATGAAGTAGTATCGAAAAATTGGCATAAATGAATATATTTACGTAAAATCACACTACATGAAAAACGTGAAAAAAGTCACTGTTTTACCATATTTGAGGATTTTAACTTCAAATCATAGAGCGAAGTTTCGTATTAAGAAGATCCAAGAAAAGACATATGACAATGTTGTTTCCAATACAAATGATAAAAATCAATGCGTTTTCATTAGAATTAACGAAAATGTTCCTGATTTTCCGTTTATATTACCGATGGAAGATGTACACGTTAAACCGCTCTAATTCGGCTGAAACATCGATATTTGCAATAAAAACAGAACTTCTTCTTTTCAATATCTTACTCTGTATTTTAACGAGAAACAAATAATTGATTGAAAATGAAGTATTTAAGGTTAATTTCTAATCAATTATGTGTTTGCATCATTTTTATCGTATATTTAATGAATTAATACCAATAAACTTTAAATTCCCAAAAACGTGGAAAAACGGCAAAATATTGACTAATTCGATGATATTTTGTTTAAATCACATAAAGGAAAAGGGGATGATAAACGTATTAATATTGCTAAATTCGATGATATTTAGGACGAAACAAAATGCAAGAAAACTTGCTTAAAATTCAATATTATGCGAAATTCTGAGAGTTGAAGGCCAAATCACATATCGTGATACTACATGAAATAGTATCGAAATATTGGGTAAAAATGAATATATATACTACATATATCAAACTACATGAAAAACGTGAAAAAAGTCACTATTATAACTAATTTGAGGATTTTAGGTTCGAATCATAGAGCGAGGTTTCGTATTATTTAGATCCAAGAAAAGACATATGACAATGTTGTTTCCGATACAAATGATAAAAATCAATGTGTTTTCGTTAGAATTAACTAAAATGTTCCTGATTTTCCGTTTATATTACCGATAGAAATACGGTAATATAACACGTAAACACGTAAAACCGCTCTATTCCGGCTGAAACGTCGATATATGCAATAAAAACCGAACTTCCCCCTTTTCAATATCTTACTCAGTATTTTAACGAGAAACAAATAGATCATTGAAAATGAAGTATTTAAGGTTATTATCTAATCAATTATGTGTTTGCATCATTTTTATCGTATATATAATGAATTAATACCAATGAACTGAAAATTCACAAAAACGTGGAAAAACGGCAAAATATTGCCTAATTCGATGATATTTTGTTTAAATCACATAAAGGAAAAGGGGATGATAAACGTCAAAATATTGCTAAATTCGAAGATTTTTAGTACAAAACAAAATGTAAGAAATTTGCTTAAAAATGCAAAATTTGCGAAATTCTGAGATATGACGGCCAAATCACATATCGTGAGAAAACATGAAGTAGTATCGAAATATTGGCAAAAATGAATATATTTACGTAAAATCACACTACATGAAAAACGTGAAAAAAGTCACTCTTTTACCATATTTGAGGATATTAACTACGAATCATCAAGCGAGGTATCGTATTGTTTAGACCCAAGAAAGGACATATGACAATGTTGTTTGCAATACAAATGATAAAAATCAATGCGTTTTCATTAGAATTAACGAAAATGTTCCTGATTTTCCGTTTATATTACCGATGGAAGATGTACATGTAAAACCGCTCTAATTCGACTGAAACGTCGATATATGCAATAAAAACAGAACTTCTCCCCTTTTCAATATCTTACTCAGTATTTTAACGAGAAACAAATAGATCATTGAAAATGAAGTATTTAAGGTTATTATCTAATCAATTATGTGTTTGCATCTTTTTTATCATATATTTAATGAATAAATAACAATAAACTGAAATTTCACAAAAAACGTGGGAAAACGGCAAAATATTGCCTAATATTTTGTTTAAATCACATAAAGGATGATAAACGTCAAAATATTGCTAAATTCGTTGATTTTTAGTACGAAACAAAATGCAAGAAAACTTTCTTAAAATGCAATATTATGCGAAATTCTGAGATTTGAAGGCCAAATCACATATCGTGATACTGCATGAAATAGTATCGAAGTATTGGTAAAAATGAACATATTTACTTAATATGAACTACATGAAAAACGTGAAAAAAGTCACTATTTTACCAAATTTGAGGATTTTAACTACGAATCATAAAGCGAGGAATCGTATTGTTTAGACCCAAGAAAGGACATATGACAATATTGTTTCCAATACAAATGATAAAAATCAATGTGTTTTCATTAGAATTACCTAAAATGTTCCTGATTTTTCGTTTATATTACTGATGGAAGATGTACACGTAAAACCGCTCTATTCCGGTTGAAACGTCGATATATGCAATAAAAACCGAACTTCTCCCCTTTTCAATATCTTACTCAGTATTTTAACGAGAAACAAATAGATCATTGAAAATGAAGTATTTAAGGTTATTATCTAATCAATTATGTGTTTGCATCATTTTTATCGTATATATAATGAATTAATACCAATAAACTGAAAATTCACAAAAACGTGGAAAAACGGCAAAATATTGACTAATTCTATAATATTTTGTTTAAATCACATAAAGGAAAAGGGGATGATAAACGTCAAAATATTTCTAAATTCGATGATTTTTAGTACGAAACAAAATGCAAGAAAACTTGCTTAAAATGCAATATTCTTCGAAATACTGGGATTTGAAGGCCAAATCACATATCATGATACTACATGAAATAGTATCGAAATATAAGTAGAAATGAATATATAAACGTAATATCAAACTACATGAAAAACGTGAAAAAGTCACTATTATACCAAATTTGAGGATTTTACCTTTGAATCATAAAGCGAGGTTTCGTATTATTTAGATCCAAGAAAAGACATGACAATGTGTTTTCCAATACAAATGATAAAAATCAATGCGTTTTCATTAGAATTAACGAAAATGTTCCTGATTTTCCGTTTATATTACCGATGGAAGATTTACACGTTAAACCGCTCTAATTCGGCTGAAACGTCGATATTTGCAATAAAAACAGAACTTCTTCTTTTCAATATCTTACTCTGTATTTTAACGAGAAACAAATAATTGATTGAAAATGAAGTATTTAAGGTTAATTTCTAATCAATTATGTGTTTGCATCATTTTTATCGTATATATAATGAATTAATACCAATAAACTTTAAATTCACAAAAACGTGGAAAAACGGCAAAATGTTGCCTAATTCGATGATATTTTGTTTAAATCACATAAAGGAAAAGGGGATGATAAACGTCAAAATATTGCTAAATTCAATGATTTTTAGTGCAAAAAAGTGCAAAAAAAGTGCATGAAAAACGTGAAAAAGTCACTATTTTACCATATTTGAGGATTTTAACTTCAAATCATAGAGCGAGGTTTCGTATTAAGAAGATCCAAGAAAAGGCATATGACAATGTTGTTTCCAATACAAATGATAAAAATCAATGCGTTTTCAATAGAATTAACGAAAATGTTCCTGATTTTCCGTTTATATTACGGATGGAAGATGTACACGTAAAACCGCTCTAATTTCGTTTGAAACGTCTATATATGCAATAACAACAGAACTTCTCCCCTTTTCAATATCTTACTCAGTATTTTAACGAGAAACAAATAGTTGATTAAAAATGAAGTATTTAAGGTTATTTTTCTAATCAATTATGTGTTTGCATCATTTTTATCGTATATTTAATGAATTAATAACAATAAACTGAAAATTCACAAAAACGTGGAAAAACGGCAGAATATTGCCTAATTCGATGATATTTTGTTTAAATCATATAAAGAAAAAGGGGATGATAAACGTCAAAATATTGCTATATTCAATGATTTTTAGCACGAATCAAAATGCAAGAAAACTTGCTTAAAATGCAATTTTATGCGAAATTCTGAGATTTGAAGGCCAAATCACATATCTATCATGATACTACATGAAATAGTATCGAAATATTGGTAAAACTGAATATATATACGTAATATCAAACTACATGAAAAACGTGAAAAAAAGTCACTATTAAACCAAATTTGAGGATTTTAACTTGGAATCATAGAGCGAGGTTTCGTATTATTTAGATCCAAGAAAACACATATGACAATGTTGTTTCCGATACAAATGACAAAAAATCAATCTGTTTTCATTAGAATTAACTAAAATGTTCCTGATTTTCCGTTTAAAATACAGATAGAAGATGTATACGTAAAACCGCTCTATTCCGGCTGAAACGTCGATATATGCAATAAAAACAGAACTTCTCCCCTTTTCAATATCTTACTCAGTATTTTAACGAGAAACAAATAGATCATTGAAAATGAAGTATTTAAGGTTATTATCTAATCAATTATGTGTTTGCATCATTTTTATCGTATATTTAATGAATTAATACCAATAAACTGAAAATTCACAAAAACGTGGAAAAACGGCAAAATATTGCCTAATTCGATGATATTTTGTTTAAATCATATAAAGGAAAAGGGGATGATAAACGTCAAAATATTGCTATATTCGATGATTTTTAGTACGAAACAAAATACAAGAAAACTTGCTTAAAATGCAATATTATGCGAAATTCTGAGATTTGAAGGCCAAATCACATATCGTGATACTACATGAAATAGTATCGAAGTATTGGTAAAAATGAATATATATACGTAATATCAAACTACATGAAAAACGTGAAAAAAGTCACTATTATTCCAAATTTGAGGATTTTAACTTCAAATCATAGAGCGAGGTTTCGTATTAAGAACATCCTAGAAAAGACATATGACAATGTTGTTTCCAATACAAATGATAAAAATCAATGCGTTTTCATTAGATCTAACTAAATTGTTCTTGATTTTCCGTTTATATTACCGATGGAAGATGTACACGTAAAACCGCTCTAATTCGGCTGAAACGTCGATATATGCAATAAAAACAGAACTTCTCCCCTTTTCAATATCTTAATCTGAATTTAACGAGAAACAAATAGTTGATTGAAAATGAAGTATTTAAGGTTAATTTCTAATCAATTATGTGTTTGCATCATTTTTATCGTATATTTAATGAATTAATAACAATAAACTTAAAATTCACAAAAACGTGGAAAAACGGCAAAATATTGCCTAATTCGAAGATATTTTGTTTAAATCACATAAAGGATAATAAACGTCAAAATATTGCTAAATTCGACGATTTTTAGTACGAAAGAAAATGCAAGAAAACTTGCTTAAAATGCAATATTATGCGAAATTCTGAGAGTTGAAGGCCAAATCACATATCGTGATACTACATGAAATTGTATCGAAATTTTGGTAAAAATGAATAAAAATGAAAAATACGTAATATCAAACTACATGAAAACCGTGAAAAAAGTCACTATTATACCAAATTTGAGGATTTTAACTTCGAATCATAGAGCGAGGTTTCGTATTATTTAGATCCAAGAAAAGACATATGACAATGTTGTTTCCGTTACAAATGATAAAAATCAGTGTGTTTTCATTAGAATTAACTAAAATGTTCGTAATTTTCCGTTTATATTACCGATAGAAGATGTACACGTAAAACCGCTCTATTCTGGCTGAAACGTCGATATATGCAATAAAAACCGAACTTCTCCCCTTTTCAAAATCTCACTCAGTATTTTCACGAGAAACAAATAGATGATTGAAAATGAAGTATATAAGGTTATTATCTAATCAATTATGTGTTTGTATCATTTTTATCGTATATTTAATGAATTAATACTAACAAACTGATAATTCACAAAAACGTTTAAAAACGGCAAAAAATTGCCTAATTCGATGATATTTTGTTTAAATCACGTAAAGGAAAAGGGGATGATAAACGTCAAAATATTGCTAAATTCAATGATTTTTAGTACAAAACAAAATGCAATAAACTAGCTTAAAAATGCAAAATTTGCGAAATTCTGAGATATAACGGACAAATCACATATCGTGAGAAAACATAAAGTAGTATCGAAATATTGGGTAAAAACGAATATATTTACGTAAAATCACACTACATGAAAAACGTGAAAAAAATCAATATTTTACCATACTTGAGGATTTTTACTTTAAATCATAAAGCGAGGTTTCGTAATACGAAAATCCCAGAAAAGACACATGACAATGTTGTTTCCAATACAAATGATAAAAATGAATGCGTTTTCACAAGAACTAACTAAATTGTTCCTGATTTTCCATTTATATTACCGATGGAAGATGTACACGTAAAACC
This sequence comes from Procambarus clarkii, assembly GCF_040958095.1. Classification (NCBI taxonomy): domain Eukaryota; kingdom Metazoa; phylum Arthropoda; class Malacostraca; order Decapoda; family Cambaridae; genus Procambarus; species Procambarus clarkii. The sequence goes on along the minus strand of NC_091214.1, from coordinate 1,944,764 downwards.
GCTCTAATTCGGCTGAAACGTCGATATATGCAATAAAAACAGAACTTCTCCCCTTTTCAATATCTTACTCTGAATTTAACGAGAAACAAATAGTTGATTGAAAATGAAGTATTTAAGGTTAATTTCTAATCAATTATGTGTTTGCATCATTTTTATCGTATATTTAATGAATTAATAACAAAAAACGGAAAATTCACAAAAACGTGGAAAAACGGCAAAGTATTTCCTAATTCGATGATATTTTGTTTAAATCACATAAAGGATGATAAAAGTCAAAATATTGCTAAATTCGATGATTTTTAGTACGAAACAAAATGCAAGAAAACTTGCTTAAAATGCAATATTATGCGAAATTCTGAGATTTGAAGGCCAAATCACATATCGTGATACTACATGAAGAAGTATCGAAATATTGGTAAAAATGAATATATATACGTAATATCAAACTACATGAAAAACGTGAAAAAGTCACTATTATACCAAATTTGAGGATTTTAATTTCGAATCATAAAGCGAGGTTTCGTATTATTTAGATCCAAGAAAAGACATATGACAATGTTGTTTCCGATACAAATGATAAAAATCAATGTCTTTTCATTAGAATTACCTAAAATGTTCCTGATTTTCCGTTTATATTACCGATAGAAGATGTACACGTAAAACCGCTCTAATCCGGCTGAGACGTCGATATATGCAATAAAAACCGAACCTCTCCCCTTTTCAATATCTTACTCAGTATTTTAACGAGAAACATATAGATGATTGAAAACGAAGTATGTAAGGTTATTATCTAATCAATTATGTGTTTGCATCATTTTTATCGTATATTAATTGAATTAATACCAATAAACTGAAAATTCACAAAAACGTGGAAAAACGGCAAAATATTGCCTAATTCGATGATATTTTGTTTAAATCATATAAAGAAAAAGGGGATGATAAACGTCAAAATATTGCTATATTCAATGATTTTTAGTTCGAATCAAAATGCAAGAAAACTTGCTTAAAATGCAATTTTATGCGAAATTCTGAGATTTGAAGGCCAAATCACATATCGTGATACTACATGAAATAGTATCGAAATATTGGTAAAAATGAATATATATACGTAATATCAAACTACATGAAAAACGTGGAGAAAGTCACTATTAAACCAAATTTGAGGATTTTAACTTCGAATCATAGAGCGAGTTTTCGTATTATTTAGATCCAAGAAAACACATATGACAATGTTGTTTCCGATACAAATGATAAAAATCAATGTTTTCATTAGAATTAACTAAAATGTTCCTGATTTTCCGTTTATAATACAGATAGAAGATGTACACGTAAAACCGCTCTATTCCGGCTGAAACGTCGATATATGCAATTAAAACAGAACTTCTCCCTTTTTCAATATCTTACTCAGTATTTTAACGAGAAACAAATAGATCATTTAAAATGAAGTATTTAAGGTTATTATCTAATCAATTATGTGTTTGCATCATTTTTATCGTATATTTAATGAATTAATACCAATAAACTGATAATTCACAAAAAAGTTGAAAACGACAAAAAATTGCCTAATTCGATGATATTTTGTTTAAATCATATAAAGGGAAAGGGGATGATAAACGTCAAAATATTGCTAAATTCAATGATTTTTAGTACAAAACAAAATGCAAGAAACTAGCTTAAAAATGCAAAATTTGCAAAATTCTAAGTTATGACGGCCAAATCACATATCGTGAGAAACATGAAGTAGTATCGAAATATTGGGTAAAAACGAATATATTTACTTAAAATCACACTACATGAAAAACGTGAAAAAAGTCAATATTTTACCATATTTGTGGATTTTAACTTCAAATCATAAAGCGAGGTTTCCTATTAAGAAGATCCAAGAAAAGACATATGACAATGTTGTTTCCAATACAAATGATAAAAATCAGTGCTTTTTCATTAGAATTAACTAAAATGTTAATGATTTTCCGTTTATATTACCGATGGAAGATGTACACGTAAAACCGCTCTAATCCGGCTGAAACTTCGATATATGCAATAAAAACAGAACTTCTCTCCTTTTCAATATCTTACTCTGTATTTTACGAGAAACAAATAGTTGATTGAAAATGAAGTATTTAAGGTTATTTTTCTAATCAATTATGTGTTTGCATCATTTTTATCTTATATTTAATGAATTAATAACAATAAACTGAAAATTCACAAAAACGTGGAAAAACGGCAAAATATTGCCTAATTCGATGATATTTTGTTTAAATCATATAAAGGAAAAGAGGATGATAAACGTCAAAATATTGCTAAATTCAATGATTTTTAGTACAAAACAAAATGCAAGAAACTTGCTTAAAAATGCAAAATTTGCGAAATTCTGAGATATGACGGCCAAATCACATATCGTGAGAAAACATGAAGTAGTATCGAAAAATTGGCAAAAATGAATATATTTACGTAAAATCACACTACATGAAAAACGTGAAAAAAGTCACTGTTTTACCATATTTGAGGATTTAAACTTCAAATCATAGAGCGAGGTTTCGTATTAAGAAGATCCAAGAAAAGACATATGACAATGTTGTTTCCAATACAAATGATAAAAATCAATGCGTTTTCATTAGAATTAACGAAAATGTTCCTGATTTTCCGTTTATATTACCGATGGAAGATGTACACGTAAAACCGCTCTAATTCGGCTGAAACGTCGATATTTGCAATGAAAACAGAACTTCTTTTCAATATCTTACTCTGTATTTTAACGAGAAACAAATAATTGATTGAAAATGAAGTATTTAAGGTTAATTTCTAATCAATTATGTGTTTGCATCATTTTTATCGTATATTTAATGAATTAATACCAATATACTTTAAATTCACAAAAACGTGGAAAAACGGCAAAATATTGACTAATTCGATGATATTTTGTTTAAATCATATAAAGGAAAAGGGGATGATAAACGTCAAAATATTGCTATATTCGATGATTTTTAGTACGAAACAAAATGCAAAAAACTTGCTTAAAAATGCAAAATTTTCGAAATTTTGAGATATGACGGCCAAATCACATATCGTGAGAAAACATGAAGTAGTATCGAAAAATTGGCAAAAATGAATATATTTACGTAAAATCACATTACATGAAAAACGTGAAAAAGTCACTGTTTTACCATATTTGAGGATTTAAACTTCAAATCATAGAGCGAGGTTTCGTATTAAGAAGATCCAAGAAAAGACATATGACAATGTTGTTTCCAATACAAATGATAAAAATCAATGCGTTTTCATTAGAATGAAATGATATGATAAATGAATGAATGAATGAATGAATGAATGAATGAATATGATAAATGATATGATAAACGTCAAAATATTGCTAAATTCAATGATTTTTAGTACAAAACAAAATGCAAGAAAACATGCTTAAAATGCAATATTATGCGAAATTCTGAGATTTGAAGTCCATATCACATATCGTGATAATGCATGAAATAGTATCGAAGTATTGGTAAAAATGAATATATTTACGTAATATCAAACTATATGAAAATGTTCCTGATTTTCCGTTTATATTACCGATGGAAGATGTACACGTAAAACCGCTCTAATTCTACTGAAACGTCGATATATTCAATAAAAACAGAACTTCTCCCCTTTTCAATATCTTACTCTGTATTTTAACGAGAAAGAAATAATTGATTGAAAATGAAGTATTTAAGGTTAATTTCTAATCAATTATGTGTTTGCATCATTTTAATCGTATATTTAATGAATTAATACCAATAAACTGAAAATTCACAAAAACGTGGGAAAACGGCAAAATATTGACTAATTCGATGATATTTTGTTTAAATCACATAAAGGAAAAGGGGATGATAAACGTATAAATATTGCTAAATTCGATGATTTTTAGTACGAAACAAAATGCAAGAAAACTTGCTTAAAATGCAATATTATGCGAAATTCTGAGATTTGAAGTCCATATCACATATCGTGAGAAAACATGAAGTAGTATCGAAATATTGGGTAAAAACGAATATATTTACGTAAAATCACACTACATGAAAAACGCGAAAAAAGTCAATATTTTACCATATTTGAGGATTTTAACTTCGAATCATAAAGCGAGGTTTCGTATTAAGAAGATCCAAGAAAAGACATATGACAATGTTGTTTCCAATACAAATGATAAAAATCAGTGCTTTTTAATTAGAATTAACTAAAATGTTCCTGATTTTCCGTTTATATTACCGATGGAAGATGTACGCGTAAAACCGTTCTAATCCGGCTGACACGTCGATATATGCAATAAAAAGAGAACTTCTCCCCTTTTCAATATCTTACTCTGTATTTTACGAGAACCAAATAGTTGATTGAAAATGAAGTATTTAAGGTTAATTTCAAATCAATTATGTATTCGCATCATTTTTATCGTATATTTAATGAATTAATAACAATAAACTGAAAATTCACAAAAACGTGGAAAAACGGCAAAATATTGCCTAATTCGATGATATTTTGTTTAAATCATATAAAGGAAAAGAGGATGATAAACGTCAAAATATTGCTAAATTCAATGATTTTTAGTACAAAACAAAATGCAAGAAACTTGCTTAAAAATGCAAAATTTGCGAAATTCTGAGATATGACGGCCAAATCACATATCGTGAGAAAACATGAAGTAGTATCGAAAAATTGGCAAAAATGAATATATTTACGTAAAATCACATTACATGAAAAACGTGAAAAAGTCACTGTTTTACCATATTTGAGGATTTAAACTTCAAATCATAGAGCGAGGTTTCGTATTAAGAAGATCCAAGAAAAGACATATGACAATGTTGTTTCCAATACAAATGATAAAAATCAATGCGTTTTCATTAGAATGAAATGATATGATAAATGAATGAATGAATGAATGAATGAATGAATGAATGAATATGATAAATGATATGATAAACGTCAAAATATTGCTAAATTCAATGATTTTTAGTACAAAACAAAATGCAAGAAAACATGCTTAAAATGCAATATTATGCGAAATTCTGAGATTTGAAGTCCATATCACATATCGTGATAATGCATGAAATAGTATCGAAGTATTGGTAAAAATGAATATATTTACGTAATATCAAACTATATGAAAATGTTCCTGATTTTCCGTTTATATTACCGATGGAAGATGTACACGTAAAACCGCTCTAATTCTACTGAAACGTCGATATATTCAATAAAAACAGAACTTCTCCCCTTTTCAATATCTTACTCTGTATTTTAACGAGAAAGAAATAATTGATTGAAAATGAAGTATTTAAGGTTAATTTCTAATCAATTATGTGTTTGCATCATTTTAATCGTATATTTAATGAATTAATACCAATAAACTGAAAATTCACAAAAACGTGGGAAAACGGCAAAATATTGACTAATTCGATGATATTTTGTTTAAATCACATAAAGGAAAAGGGGATGATAAACGTATAAATATTGCTAAATTCGATGATTTTTAGTACGAAACAAAATGCAAGAAAACTTGCTTAAAATGCAATATTATGCGAAATTCTGAGATTTGAAGTCCATATCACATATCGTGAGAAAACATGAAGTAGTATCGAAATATTGGGTAAAAACGAATATATTTACGTAAAATCACACTACATGAAAAACGCGAAAAAAGTCAATATTTTACCATATTTGAGGATTTTAACTTCGAATCATAAAGCGAGGTTTCGTATTAAGAAGATCCAAGAAAAGACATATGACAATGTTGTTTCCAATACAAATGATAAAAATCAGTGCTTTTTAATTAGAATTAACTAAAATGTTCCTGATTTTCCGTTTATATTACCGATGGAAGATGTACGCGTAAAACCGTTCTAATCCGGCTGACACGTCGATATATGCAATAAAAAGAGAACTTCTCCCCTTTTCAATATCTTACTCTGTATTTTACGAGAACCAAATAGTTGATTGAAAATGAAGTATTTAAGGTTAATTTCAAATCAATTATGTATTCGCATCATTTTTATCGTATATTTAATGAATTAATAACAATAAACTGAAAATTCACAAAAACGTGGAAAAACGGCAAAATATTGCCTAATTCGATGATATTTTGTTTAAATCATATAAAGGAAAAGAGGATGATAAACGTCAAAATATTGCTAAATTCAATGATTTTTAGTACAAAACAAAATGCAAGAAACTTGCTTAAAAATGCAAAATTTGCGAAATTCTGAGATATGACGGCCAAATCACATATCGTGAGAAAACATGAAGTAGTATCGAAAAATTGGCAAAAATGAATATATTTACGTAAAATCACATTACATGAAAAACGTGAAAAAGTCACTGTTTTACCATATTTGAGGATTTAAACTTCAAATCATAGAGCGAGGTTTCGTATTAAGAAGATCCAAGAAAAGACATATGACAATGTTGTTTCCAATACAAATGATAAAAATCAATGCGTTTTCATTAGAATTAACGAAAATGTTCCTGATTTTCCGTTTATATTACCGATGGAAGATGTACACGTAAAACCGCTCTAATTCGGCTGAAACGTCGATATTTGCAATGAAAACACAACTTCTTTTCAATATCTTACTCTGTATTTTAACGAGAAACAAATAATTGATTGAAAATGAAGTATTTAAGGTTAATTTCTAATCAATTATGTGTTTGGATCATTTTTATCGTATATTTAATGAATTAATACCAATATACTTTAAATTCACTAAAACGTGGAAAAACGGCAAAATATTGACTAATTCGATGATATTTTGTTTAAATCACATAAAGGAAAATGGGATGATTAACGTCAAAATATTGCTAAATTCGATGATTTTTAGTTCGAAACAAAATTGAAGAAAACTAGCTTAAAATGCAATATTATGGGAAATTCTGAGAATTGAAGGCCAAATCACATATCGCGATACTACATGAAATAGTATCGAAATATTAGTAAAAATTAATATATATATACGTAATATCAAACAACATGAAAAACGTGAAAAAAGTCACTATTATACCAAATTTGAGGATTTTAACTTCGAATCATAAAGCGAAGTTTCGTATTATTTATATCCAAGAAAAGACATTTGACAATGTTGTTTCCAATACAAATGATAAAAACAATGTGTTTTCATTAGAATTAACTAAAATGTTCCTGATTTTCCGTTTATATTACCGATGGAAGATATATACGTAAAACCGCTCTATTCCGGCTGAAACGTCGATATATGCAATAAAAGCAGAACTCCTCCCCTTTTCAATATCTTACTCTGTATTTTACCGAGAAACAAATAATTTATTGAAAATGAAGTATTTAAGGTTAATTTCTAATCAATTATGTGTTTGCATCATTTGTATCGCATGTTTAATGAATTAATAACGTTAAACTGAAAATTCACAAAAACGTGGAAAAACTGCAAAATATTGCCTTACTCAATGATATTTTGTTTGAATCACATAAAGGAAAAGGGGATGATTAACGTCAAAATATTGCTAAATTCGATGATTTTTAGTTCGAAACAAAATTTAAGAAAACTAGCTTAAAATGCAATATTATGGGAAATTCTGAGAATTGAAGGCCAAATCACATATCGTGATACTACATGAAATAGTATCGAAATATTGGTAAAAATTAATATATATACGTAATATCAAACAACATGAAAAACGTGAAAAAATCACTATTATACAAAATTTGAGGATTTTAATTTCGAATCATAAAGCGAGGTTTCGTATTATTTAGATGCAAGAAAAGACATTTGACAATAATGTTCCCGATACAAATGATAAAAATCAATGTGTTTTCATTAGAATTAACTAAAATGTTCCTGATTTTCCGTTTATATTACCGATGGAAGATGTACATGTAAAACCGCTCTATTCCGGCTGAAACGTCGATATATGCAATAAAAACCGAACTTCTCCCATTTACAATATCTTACTCAGTATTTTAACGAGAAACAAATAGATGATTGAAAATGAAGCATTTAAGGTTATTATCTAATCAATTATGTGTTTGCATCATTTTTATCGTTTATTGTTATTAAATGAATTAATAACAATAAACTGAAAATTCACAAAAACGTGGAAAAACGGCAAAATATTGCCTAATTCGATGATATTTTGTTTAAATCACATAAAAGAAAAGGGGATGATTAACGTCAAAATATTTTTAAATTCGATGATTTTTAGTTCGAAACAAAATGGAAGAAAATTAGCTTAAAATGCAATATTATGCGAAATTCTGAGAATTGAAGGCCAAATCACATATCGTGATACTACATGAAATAGTATCGAAATATTGGTAAAAATTAATATATATATACGCAATATCAAACAACATGAAAAACGTGAAAAAAAGTCACTATTATACCAAATTTGAGGATTTTAACTTCGAATCATAAAGCGAGGTTTCGTATTATTTAGATCCAAGAAAAGACATATGACAATGTTGTTCCCGATACAAATGATAAAAATCAATGTGTTTTCATTAGAGTTAACTAAAATGTTCCTGATTTTCCGTTTATATTACCGATGGAAGATGTACACGTAAAACCGCTCTGTTCCGGCATCACTCTCTTGAGCCTCTACATCATTCTCCTAAGCCTCTCCATCCCTCACTTGACCCTCTGCATCCCTCTCATGAGCCTCTGAATCACTCTGTTGAGCCTCTGCATCATTCTCTTGAGCCTCTGCATCACTCTCTTGAGCCTCTGCATCACTCTCTTGAGCCTCTGCATCCCTCTCTTGAGTCTCTGCATCACTCTCTTGAGGTCCTGCATCACTCTCTTGAGCCTCTACATCGCTCTCTTGAGCCTCTGCATCACTCTCGTAAGCCTCTACTTCACTCACTTGAGCCTCTGCAACACTCTCATCAGCCTCTGCATCCCTCTCTTGAGCCTCTGAATCCCTCTTTTGAGCATCTGCATCACTCTCTCGAGCCTTTGGATCACTGTCTTCATCCTCTGCATCCCTCTCTTGAGCATCTGCATCACTCTCTTGGGCCCCTGCATCCCTCTCTAGAGCCTTTGCATCACTCTCTTGAGGCTCTGCTTCACCCTCTTAAGCCTCTGCATTCCTCTCTTGAGCCTCTGCAACACTCTATTCAGCCTCTGCATCACTCTCTTGAGCCTCTGCATCACTCTCTTGATCCTCTGCATCACTCTCTTGAGCCTCTGCATCACTCTCTTTTGCCTCTGCATCACTCTCTTGAGCCTCTGCATCAATCTGTGCAGCCTCTGCATCCCTCTCTTAAGCCTCACCATCATTCTCTTCAGCCTCTGCATTCCTCTCTTAAGCCTCTGCATCACTCTCTTGGGCCTCTGCATCCCTCTCTTTAGCCTCTGCATCCCTCTCTAGAGTGATGCAGATGCTCAAAATTGGAATCATCTAATTACCCAAAGCCATAACATTCTCTCTTTAGCGCATTTATTATGCACCCTATACCCATCTTGTGAGCCGAAGTGGAAAGATATACAGAGGCTTATTTATTGTCATGTTCCTGCATGCCAATGTGAGAAGGAATCCACAACATTTTTATATTTACCCTCTTGCTAAGTATTCTTATATATCTATGTCTAGCTTCCAAGACAAGCACGTTATTACATAATTGCAAACTGTTTATTGCTCGTAGTGAAGAAAGGGAGTCAGAAACAATTAAGCTCTCTACTTCAGTGTTGTCAATAATTTCGAGTGCTACCAGGCTTAGAATGTAGACTTCCTGTGTTGAGCTGCGAGTTAAGTTTCGCATAATTTCGTTATAAAATATGATTATTTCAGAGTAAAAATGTGTATTTCCATGTTCTACATTCAGTACCAACATTATAGTGAGTAAATATATCATATTTGTTCATTACTTACGTAATGCTAGGAAGCATCATCTCAAATGAAGTAGTTTCCTGAACCTACTGGGCCGTCATATCTACACTTGAAACTTTGTACGGAGTCTGCCTCCAGGGTAGTGAACACCATGTAAAGGGTAGTGAACACTATGCCAAGGGTAGTGACCACTATGCCAAGGGTAGTGAACACTATGCCAAGGGTAGTGAACACCTCGCCAGGGGTAGTAAACACCACGCCAAGGGTAGTGAACACCAAATGAAGGGTAGTGAATACCACGCCAAGAGTAGTGAACACTACGCCAAGGTTAGTGAACACCATGCTATGGGTAGTGAACACGATGCCAAGGGTAGTGAACACCACGCCAAAAGTAATGAAAACCACGCCAAGGGTAGTGAACACCATGTTAAGGGTAGTGACCACCACGCCAAGGGTAGTGAATACCACACGAAGGGTAGTGAACACCACGCTAAGAGTAGCGAACACCACGTCATGGGTAGTGAACACTACGCCAAGGCAAGTGAACACCAAGCCAGGAGTAGTGAACATTACGCCAAGGGTAGTGAACACCAACCCAAAAGATAGTGAGCACTACACCAAGGGTAGTGAAAACCATGTCAAGGGTAGTGAACACCACGCCAAGTTCAGTGAACACCACGCCACGTTCAGTGAATACCACGCCAAGGGTAGTGAACACCACGCCAGGTTAGTGAACACCACGCCCAGGGTAGTGAACACCACGTCAAGAGTAGTGAACACCATGCCAGGGGTCGTGAACACCTCGCCAAGGGTAGTGAACACCATGCCAAGGGTAGTGAACACCTTGCCAATGGTAGTGAACACCACGCCAAGGTTAGAGAAGACCACGCGAAGTGTAGTGAACTCCACGCCAAGGGTAGTGAACACCATGCCAATTGTAGTGAACACCAAGCCAAGGGTAGTAAACACCAAGCCAAGGGTAGTGAACACCACGCCAAGGGAAGTGAACACCACGCCATGGGTAGTGGACACCATGCCATGGGAAATGAACACCACGCTAAGGGTAGTGAACACCACGCCAAGGGTGGTGAACACCACGCCAAGGTTAGTGAACCCCACGCCAAGGGTAGTGAAAACCACGCCAAAGGTAGTGAACGTGACGTCAAGGGTAGTGAACACCACGTTAAGGGTAGTGAACACTACGCCAAGTGTAGTGAACCCCACGCCAAGGGTAGGGAACACCACACCAAGGGTAGTGAATACCACGCCAAGGGTAGTGAACACCACGCCAAGGGTAGTGAACACCACGCAATGAGTGGTGAACACCACGTCAAGAGTAGGGAACACCACGCCAAGGGTAGTGAACACCATGCCAAGTTCAGTGACCACCACGCCACGTTCAGTGAATACCACGCCAAGGGTAGTGAACACCACGCCAAGGGTAGTGAATACCACTCCCCGGGTAGTGAACACCACGTCAAGGGAAGTGGACACCACGCCAGGGGTCGTGAACACCACGGCATGGGTAGTGAACACCATGCCAATGGTAGTGAACACCTTGCCAATGGAAGTGAACACCACGCCAAGGTAGTGAAGACCACGCCAAGGGTAGTGAACACCACGCCAAGGGTAGTGAACACCGCGCTAAGGGTAGTGAACACCATGCCAAGGGTAGTGAACACCATGCCAATTGTAGTGAACACCAAGCCAACGGCAGTAAACACCAAGTCAAGCGTAGCGAACACCATGCCAAGGGAAGTGAACACCACGCCATGGGTAGTGAACACCATGCCATGGGAAGTGAACACCACGCAAAAGGTAGTGAACACCACGCCAAGGGTGGTGAACACCACGCAAAAGGTAGTGAAGCCCACGCCAAGGGTGGTGAACACCAAGCCAAGGTTAGTGAACCCCACGCCAAGGGTAGTGAAAACCACGCCAAAGGTAGTGAACGTGACGTCAAGGGTAGTGATCACTACGTTAAAGGTAGTGAAAACCACGCCAAGTGTAGTGAACCCCTCGCCAAGGGTAGTGAACACCACGCTAAGGGTAGTGAACACCACGCCAAGGGAGTGAACACCACACAAAGGGTAGTGAACACCATGTCAAGGGTAGTGAACACCACACCAAGGGTAGTGAACACCACGCGAAGGGTAGTGAACACCACACAAAGTGTAGTAAACACCACGCCAGGGGTAGTGATCACCACGCCATGGGTATTGAACACCATCCTAAGGGTAGGGAACACCACGCCAAGAGTAGTGAACAACATGCCAAGGGTATTGAACCCCACGCATTGGGTAGTGAACACCACGCTAAGGGTAGTGAACACCACGCGCAGGGTACTGAACATAACACCAAGGGTAGTGAACACCATGTCAAGGGTACTGAACACCATGCAAAGGGTAGTGAACACCACGCCAAGGGTAATGAACACCACACCAAGGGTAGTGAACACCACGACAAGGATAGTGAACACCACACCAAGTGTAGTGAACACCACACAAAGGGTAGTGAACACCACGTCAAGGTTAGTGAAAACCATGCTAAGGGTAGTGAACACCATGCCAAGGGAAGTGAACACAATGCCAAGAGTAGTGAACACCATGCCAAGGGTAGTGAACACCTCGTCAGGGGTAGTGAACACCACGCAAATGGTAGTGAACACCAAATGAAGGGTAGTGAACACCATGTTAAAGGTAGTGAACACCATGCAAAGGGTAGTGAACACCACGCTAACAGTAGTGAACACCATGGAAAGGGTAGTGAACACCACGCTAACAGTAGTGAACACCACGTCATTTGTAGTGAACACCACGCTAAGAGTAGTGAACACCACGTCATGGGTAGTGAACACCACACCAAGGGAAGTGAACACCACGAAGAGAGTAGTGAACATTATGCCAAGGGTAGTAAACACCACGCGAAAGGTAGTAAGCACAACACCAAGGGAGGTGAAAACCATGTCAATCGTAGTGAACACCACGCCAAGTTCAGTGAACACCACGCCACGTTCAGTGAATACCACGCCAAGGGTAGTGAACACCACGCCAAGGGTAGTGAACACCACGCCTAGGGTAGCGAACACCACGTCAAGGGTAGTGAACACCACGCCAGGGGTCGTGAACACCACCCCAAGGGTAGTGAACACCATGCCAAGGGTAGTGAACACCATGCGAATGGTAGTGAACACCAAGCCATAGGTAGTGAACACCACGCCAAGGGTGGTGAACACCAGGCCAGGGGTAGTGAACACCACGCAAACGGTAGTGAAGACGACGCCAACGGTAGTGAACGTCATGCCAAGGGTAGTGAACATCAAGCCATTGGTTGTGAACATCAAGCCAAAGGTAGTGAACACCACTCCAAGGGAAGTGAACATAACGCCAAGGGTAGTGAACACCACGCCAAGGGTAGTGAACACGACGCCATGGGTAGTGAACACTATGCCATGGGTAGTGAACACCACGCCAAGGGTAGTGAACACCACGTCAAGGTTAGTGAAAACCATGCAAAGGGTAGTGAACACCATGCCAAGGGAAGTGAACACTATGCCAAGGGTAGTGAACACAATGCTAAGGGTTTTGAACACCACGCCAAGGGTAGTGAACACTTAATGAAGGGTAGTGAACACCACGCAAAGGTTAGTAAATATCAAGCCAAGGATAGTGAACACCATGCAAAGGAAAGTGAACACCATGCCAAGGGTAGTGAACACCACGCGAAGGGTAATGAACCCCACGTCAAAGGTAGTGAACACCACGTAAAGGGTAGTGAACACTATGCCAAGGGTAGTGAACACTATGCCAAGAGTAGTGAACACCACGCCAAGGTTAGTGAACACCACGCTATGGGTAGTGAACACGATGCCAAGGGAAGTGAACACCACGCCAAAAGTAGTGAAAACCACGCCAAGGGTAGTGAACACCATGTTAAGGGTAGTGAACACCACGCCAAGGGGAGTGAATACCACACGAAGGGTAGTAAACACCACGCTAAGAGTAGTGAACACCACGTCATGGGTAGTGAACACTACGCCAAGGGAAGTGAACACCACGCCAAGAGTAGTGAACATTACGCCAAGGGTAGTGAACACCACCCCAAAAGGTAGTGAGCACTACACCAAGGGTAGTGAACACCACGACAAGTTCAGTGAACACCACGCCACGTTCAGTGAATACCACGCCAAGGGTAGTGAACACCACGTCAAGGGTAGTGAACACCACGCCAAGGGTCGTGAACACCACACAAAGGGTAGTGAACCCCACGCCAAGGGTAGTGAAAACCACGCCAAAGGTAGTGAACGTGACGTCAAGGGTAGTGAACACCACGTTAAGGGTAGTGAACACCACGCCAAGTGTAGTGAACCCCACGTCAAAGGTAGTGAACACCACGCTAAGGGTAGTGAACACCACGTCAAGGTTAGTGAAAACCATGCAAAGGGTAGTGAACACCATGCCAAGGGAAGTGAACACTATGCCAAGGGTAGTGAACACAATGCTAAGGGTTTTGAACACCACGCCAAGGGTAGTGAACACTTAATGAAGGGTAGTGAACACCACGCAAAGGTTAGTAAATATCAAGCCAAGGATAGTGAACACCATGCAAAGGAAAGTGAACACCATGCCAAGGGTAGTGAACACCACGCGAAGGGTAATGAACCCCACGTCAAAGGTAGTGAACACCACGTAAAGGGTAGTGAACACTATGCCAAGGGTAGTGAACACTATGCCAAGAGTAGTGAACACCACGCCAAGGTTAGTGAACACCACGCTATGGGTAGTGAACACGATGCCAAGGGAAGTGAACACCACGCCAAAAGTAGTGAAAACCACGCCAAGGGTAGTGAACACCATGTTAAGGGTAGTGAACACCACGCCAAGGGGAGTGAATACCACACGAAGGGTAGTGAACACCACGACAAGTTCAGTGAACACCACGCCACGTTCAGTGAATACCACGCCAAGGGTAGTGAACACCACGTCAAGGGTAGTGAACACCACGCCAAGGGTCGTGAACACCACGCAAAGGGTAGTGAACCCCACGCCAAGGGTAGTGAAAACCACGCCAAAGGTAGTGAACGTGACGTCAAGGGTAGTGAACACCACGTTAAGGGTAGTGAACACCACGCCAAGTGTAGTGAACCCCACGTCAAAGGTAGTGAACACCACGCCAAGGGTAGTGAACACCACGTCAAGGTTATTGAAAACCATGCAAAGGGTAGTGAACACCATGCCAAGGGAAGTGAACACTATGCCAAGGGTAGTGAACACAATGCTAAGGGTTTTGAACACCACGCCAAGGGTAGTGAACACTTAATGAAGGGTAGTGAACACCACGCAAAGGTTAGTAAATATCAAGCCAAGGATAGTGAACACCATGCAAAGGAAAGTGAACACCATGCCAAGGGTAGTGAACACCACGCGAAGGGTAATGAACCCCACGTCAAAGGTAGTGAACACCACGTAAAGGGTAGTGAACACTATGCCAAGGGTAGTGAACACTATGCCAAGAGTAGTGAACACCACGCCAAGGTTAGTGAACACCACGCTATGGGTAGTGAACACGATGCCAAGGGAAGTGAACACCACGCCAAAAGTAGTGAAAACCACGCCAAGGGTAGTGAACACCATGTTAAGGGTAGTGAACACCACGCCAAGGGGAGTGAATACCACACGAAGGGTAGTGAACACCACGCTAAGAGTAGTGAACACCACGTCATGGGTAGTGAACACTACGCCAAGGGAAGTGAACACCACGCCAAGAGTAGTGAACATTACGCCAAGGGTAGTGAACACCACCCCAAAAGGTAGTGAGCACTACACCAAGGGTAGTGAACACCACGACAAGTTCAGTGAACACCACGCCACGTTCAGTGAATACCACGCCAAGGGTAGTGAACACCACGTCAAGGGTAGTGAACACCACGCCAAGGGTCGTGAACACCACGCAAAGGGTAGTGAACCCCACGCCAAGGGTAGTGAAAACCACGCCAAAGGTAGTGAACGTGACGTCAAGGGTAGTGAACACCACGTTAAGGGTAGTAAACACCACGCCAAGTGTAGTGAACCCCACGTCAAAGGTAGTGAACACCACGCTAAGGGAAGTGAACACCACGCCAAGAGGAGTGAACACCACACAAAGGGTAGTGAACACCACTTCAAGGGTAGTGAACATCATGTCAAGGGCAGTGAACACCACGCCAAGGGTAGTGAATACCACGCCAAGGGTAGTGAACACCAGGCAAAGAGTAGTGAACACCACGTCACGATTAGGGAACACCACGCCAAGGGTAGTGAACACCACGCAATGGGTAGTGAACACCACGCCAAGGGTAGTGAACAACATGCCAAGGGTAGTGAACCCCATGCATTGGGTAGTGAACACCACGCTAAGGGTAGTGAGCACCACGCCAAGGGTAGTAAACACCACACAAAGGGTAATGAACACCACGCCAAGGGTAATGAACACCACATCAAGGTTAGTGAAAAAGAAGCTAAGGGTAGTGAACACTTAGCCAAGGGAAGTGAACACCACGCCAAGGGTGGTGAACACCACGCCAGGGGTAGTGAACACCAAGCTAAGGGTAGTGAACACCTGTCGAAGGGTAGTGAACACCATGCTAAGGGTAGTGAACACCACGCCAAGGGTAGTGAACACCACGCCAAGGGTAGTGAACACCATGTAAAGGGAAGTGAACACCATGCTAAGGGTAGTGAACACCACACCAAGGGTAATGAACACCAGGCGAAGGGTAGTGAACACCATGCCACTGGTAGTGAACACCATGCCAAGGGTAGTGAACACCATGCCAAGGGTAGTGAACACCACGCCAAGGGTAGTGAACAATATGCCAAGGGTAGTGAACACCTCGCCAAGGGTAGTGAACACCACGCCAAGCGTAGTGAACACCACGCCACGATCAGTGAATACCACGCCAAGTGTAGTGAACACCACGCCAAGAGTAGTGAACACCACGCCCAGGGTAGTGAACACCACGTTAAGTGTAGTGAACACCACGTCATGGGTAGTGAATACCAAGCCAAGGGTAGTGAACACCAGGCCAAGAGTAGTGAACATTACGCCAAGGGTAGTGAACACCACGCCAAGGGTAGTGAGCACCACACCAAGAGAGGGATGCTGAGGCTCCAGAGAGGGTTTAGGAGAGGAATGCAGAGGCTCAAGAGAGTGATGCAGAGGCTCAAGAAAGTGATGCAGAGGCTCAAGAGAGTGATGCAGAGGCTCAAGAGAGTGATGCAGAGGATCAAGGGAGGGAAGCAGAGGCTTAGGAGAGTGACACAGAGGCTGAAGAGAGTGATGGAGAGGCTCTAGAGAGAGATGCAGAGGCTCATGAGAGTGATTCAGAGGCTGAAGAGAGTGTTGCAGAGGCATAAAAGAGTGATGCAGAGGCTGAAGAGAGTGGTGCAGAGGTTTAGGAGAGGAATGCAGAGGCTCAAGAGTGATGCAGAGGCTCAAGAAAGTGATGCAGAGGCTCAAGAGAGTGATGCAGAGGCTTAAGAGAGGGATGCAGAGGCTCACGAGAGGGATGTAGAGGCTCAAGAGAGTGATGCAGAGGCTCAAGAGAGTGATGCAGAGGCTCAAGAGAGGGATGCAGAGGCTGAAGAGAGTGATGCAGAGGCTCAAGAGAGGGATGCAGAGGCTAAAGAGAGTTATTCAGAGGCTTACGAGTGTGATGCAGAGGCTCAAGAGAGTGATGCAGAGTCTGAAGAGAGAGATGCAGAGGCTTAAGAGAGTGATGCAGAGGCTCAAGAGAGTGATGCAGAGGCTCAAGAGAATGATGTAGAGGCTTAAGATAGGGATGCAGAGGCTCAAGAGAATGTTGCAGAGGCTCAAGAGAGTGATGCAGAGGATGAAGAGAGGGATGCAGAGGCTTAAGAGAGTGATGCAGAGGCTGAAGAGAGTGTTGCAGAGGCTTAAGAGAGGGGTGCAGAGGCTCACGAGAGTTATGCAAAGGCTCAACAGAGTGATGCAGAGGCGCAAGACAGGGGATGCAGAGGTTTAAGAGTGGGATTCAAGAGAGAGTGGGAGACTCAAGAGAGTGATGCAGAGGCTCAAGAGAGAAAGGCAGAGGCTCAAGAGAGTGATGCAGAGGTTCAAGAGAATGATGCAGAGGCTCAAGAGAGTGATGCAGAGAATCTAGAGAGGGATGCAGAGGCTCAAGAGAGTGATGCAGAGGCTCAAGAGAGGGATGCAGAGGCTCAGGAGAGTGATGCAGAGGCTTAAGAGAGTGAGGCAGAGGCTTAGGAGGGGGATGCAGAGGCTCAAGATGTCGGAAAATCCGACACCATTTAATATATCATACAGATAATAATTGTAGCTGTGTTGTATAAACAAGTTACCCATAGAAAACGTAAATTGTAATGGAATTACCGTCTATAGAAAACGGGATATCATCACCACATACTATTATATTCACCACCTATTATGGTGGGAATTATTCTTAAATACATTAGTCTTTGGACTTTACCATCATAAAAACATCTCATATAAATTAACTTAATTATCAATATTAAAGTAGAGTAAATGTGACCCTTCTATCACTTTTTGACATCTGGACAATGTAGGCCAGGCGTCAGTGAGGGAGGAGGGGCAGCCATTGTTTATACTAGACCAGAGGCTCACAGGGAGCAAATTCGGCTCCTGTTAAATTTACTTGGACATAGTGTTATGGAAACCAAAGGTGTACCATCTCCAACACGCTGTCATCAAATCAAGTTAAGTGTTCTTTCCGAAACCCATTATCTATCATTAGTGGCCATTAATGTCATTGGGTAGGGTTAGGCAGTTAGAGCACGAGATAGCCTCAAACTAAAGGTAATTAAGCCAGGTCTTCATTGTTCCATGTACAGTGTTTTCTCTGAAATACCTGTCATATACTAGGTTTCTGGCTTTACAGCTAGCGCCCTTTTGACAGGTCAAGATGAGGAAGCATGCTTTGTACATCAGTTACCAGGGTGATGGAAGCTACCTCAAAGAGAGAAAATGTGGTGTCTACACCCTAGTTATACCTGGTGGACTAAAGCCTGCTGTACTATAAGATAAGGAACCTCTTCAATGTGTAATAATGTGTAGTTAATACTGTAGTTTGATTGGCTGCATATATATTCAATTAATATAAACCCCCGCTAATGTGTAGAGGATCGATTTTCTGAGATTTTTGCAGAAATACAGTCCACTTATCATTATACAAATTGCAATCGAAGTATATAAATTAACGTAAATATAAATTCATATAAATTAAATAAATATAAATCTCACAGGTCGGTTCCCTCATTATTTGGTCCTTTGAAACGGAAATATTTGGACCTTCAGAACCGGAATATTTGGTCCTTTGAACCCACATTTGGTCATCTTAGTACCGGATGAACCAGTTAACCAGTGGATTCATTGAATATACTAGTGCAGTGTGATTTAATACAAAGCCAGTCAAGACAGCGACGTTGACTCGAACGAGTTCACGAGCCCCGCTCAGTTCAGATCAGCTTCGTCAGCGGTTTCATGCACACCCACAGATATTTGGTGGCATGTTATTCTGTGAAATGACAGCGCTAATATAGAAGCCAGCCAAATTAGTGACTGTGTCGCGAGATTGTTCACGGATTTCGTGGTGTTAAATTTCGCGAGAGATTATCTACGAATTATGTGGAGTTTATTTCGCGAGGTCACTAATAATATTTAATACTTCTAGATAATATTAGAAGTTTCATAGAGGCTAATTAAGAGGCTATTATCAATAATTGTGTATATTATTTCTCCAAAATAGAGAATTATTTAATATATATTGCACTAGTGTTCACAGTATAATATTTACTAATTGCCAACCCACAACAGGGTAGGATATTATCATTGACTAGTTGAACTATTATTGCTCATCCTAGTCCCATTATTACCATAGTCAGTTGTACTATATTGATCAACCTAACACCATTAATGAATGGTGCAGACCCTATTTTGGGTGTAATTTTTATCAACTCGAGTTGAGTTGTGTATATAATAATTTACTTATGATCATTACACCTTTGAGTGATTAATTAGTGTCTCTACCATCCTAGGGTGATATAGAAGAGCTAACCTAAAGGTACTTCCAGTGACACTGGTTTATCACTCAAATCATTAGTGTGTATGATTGTATATATATAATGTGTATTAATTTTAAGTGCTAACCTCTAGTAGAGGTAGGATTATTGCCTAGTGAGTGCATTTTACCCTAGGCTACCATTAGAGCTTGTTCAGTATTATGAGCAGCCCAAGTACAAGTCCCACAAGGCTTCACCAACGAGCCAGTATGGATAATGCAGGGAGAATGAAAAGAACCCTTGCAGGTCTTAAAGGCCACTTAACAAGACAGATGAAGAAATGTGAAGATTTGTCACAACAATCTCAAGTTGATTATGCTGACCTGGAAAGCTATTATCAAGCAGCTGCAGGTAAATTTGAGCAAATCAAATGCCAAATAGCAACATATGTGGCTGAACTTGCCAACACCAATTTATCAGAAACAGAAATAGACGACATTATGGTTGATCTTGCGAATTATGAAGATCACACTCAGGCCACGTTACAGCCTTATGTCAAATTAATTGCCCAGAACAAGGCAACAGCAACAACAACAACAGTTGCATCTAATACGAGTCAAGCAGAAGTTCGACTCCCTCCAATTAATTTACCCACTTTCTCAGGAAAAGATGAGGAAGATTGGGACGAATTTTGGAACAAATTCGTTGACCTTGTAGACTCAAAACAATCTTTACCAAAGAGTAGTAAATTCTCTTATTTGCAAGGCCAATTATCAGGTGAGGCTAAAACAGTAGTATCCCATCTGAGATTAACTAATGACGGCTATGATCTGGCAGTAAAACTCCTCAAGGATAATTATGCTGATCCAGAAGTAAGAACATCACATTTAGTTCATGAGCTGTTGCATTTACCCCCACCGGAGGCTTCAGCTGATTCACTCCAAGTCTTCAAGCTGGAGGTAGAATCATTGATCAATGCCCTCAGCCTGACAGCAGATACAAACGGGGCTGAGTGGGTCTTGAAAATAATTGTCCAGGAGAAAATACCTAGGGACATATTGAGACAAATGAGTGCTCATTACAATAAAAGTATCTTATCCATGAATGAAATATCTGAAGGTTTAAAGTCAGTAGTTCATCAATTACGAACACATGACAAATTAAAACCACCAAGTAAACCACAGAGTACCAAAGGTACTCCAAATCAATCTAGACAATATAATTCAACACCAAAGTGGAACAGTAGCAGTGTGGGCGTATATGCAGTGGGACCCTCCAAGCCTATAGTTACTGTGTCACCCAAGAACGTGACACCAAAGGGTACTGGAAGCTATGGAACATGTTTGTTCTGCAATGAGAAACATTCAATGTACCACTGCCCTAATTTTCCTGATAGTGATGCCCGTGTTGAGCGACTCAAAGATTTGCAACATTGCACGAGGTGCCTCAGGAAACATAACATCAACGACTGTGATACCCAATTACACACCTGTAATAGGTGTAACAAAGGTCAGCACCATGCAGCATTGTGCAGAGACACCAAACCAACGTCTCCAAACCCCAAGGTGGAAGATAGCATTCCCACCACAGTACAGTACTGCAAGGTGCAACCAACAAAGAGTGTCCAATCGGCAAAGTCTAAAGGTAATACGACTTTGCCTACTGCCCAAATTACCATCCTGAATAAGAGGGCCAAGGTCCATACCCGTGGATTGTTTGACCAAGGATCCCAGAGAACATATGTCACTAAAAAGCTGGCAGATGAATTACAATTAAAGCCTGTAGCCCAGATGTCATTCAACATCTCAGGGTTTGTAACAGATGCAGGACCTCAAGTCTACCAGGTGGTACAACCATCAGTACGTTTAGGCAGGTACGTCTGTCGAGTACAAGCCATTGTGGTGGACAAAATACCAGTAGACCTACAAGTTCAAGGTCTGAGAGCAACAGCCAAATTCCTGAGAAATAGAGGAATAAAATTGGCAGATAATATTAAGTCTGATCACCTCACTGACTTCGGTCTCCTTGTAGGGACAGACTATTGTCATCGATTCATCGGTAGCCCTACTAAATATCAGGGCATAACCATGTTAAACTCTGCAGGAGGTAAATTACTCTCAGGCCCAGTATCAAACCTGAGGAGACCTATGCCTGCAGATAAACAATACCAATAGAAATCTAAATTTGTCAGCTGATTATATTTCTCCAGTAGCATTATACTAAGGAGATTACAGCTGACTATACCAACAGAGGTTGATGTTAGTATCATCATTTAAAGTTGGAGATGAGTTCATGAGGCCTCAGTGGCAAATCAGTGAACAGTAGCCTAAACCAGCTACAAGTCACTACGACCAATGTCACTGATCCCACTGCAGTCTCAGAACCATACTTTACTTTAATGATGAGCTATTCAATCTTCTGAATCAATTAACTAAATTAAACCCCAATAAATCTGATGACTGATTTGATACATTTATTATTTAATCAAGATGTATTCCATGGGCCTCAGTGTTTATATATCAGTGACCAGTTACCTGAAGAAACTTCAAGTTATATCTAATGTCACTGATCTCACTGCAGTCCCTGAATCATACTTGACTGTAGTACTTGTTCACATCCAGTCTTCTGGGTTAAATAATATGTAATTAGGCTTGAATATTAGCCTTTCAAGAGTTAACAGGGAAATGAAATTGCATTAGACTTCTAACCCCTGCAACTCTAGTACGGGACATCCGTCCTGTACGAACAGACGCACAAATGTGTATTTACTAACTACTAACATCAAATTAATCTAATAATTTGAAGGAGGAGTATCGGTGTTCGACTGTTCTAAAGAGGACTTCGACCCGTGAGCAGCCCCCTGGGGAATTATGTCGGAAAATCCGACACCATTTAATATATCATACAGATAATAATTGTAGCTGTGTTGTATAAACAAGTTACCTATAGAAAACGTAACTTGTAGTGGAATTACCGTCTATAGAAAACGGGATATCATCACCACATACTATTATATTCACCACCTATTATGGTGGGAATTATTCTTAAATACATTAGTCTTTGGACTTTACCATCATAAAACATCTCATATAAATTAACTTAAATATCAATATTAAAGTAGAGTAAATGTGACCCTTCTATCACTTTTTGACATCTGGACAATGTAGGCCAGGCGTCAGTGAGGGAGGAGGGGCAGCCATTGTTTATACTAGACCAGAGGCTCACAGGGAGCAAATTCGGCTCCTGTTAAATTTACTTGGACGTAGTGTTATGGAAACCAAAGGTGTACCATCTCCAACACGCTGTCATCAAATCAAGTTAAGTGTTCTTTCCGAAACCCATTATCTATCATTAGTAGCCATTAATGTCATTGGGTAGGGTTAGGCAGTTAGAGCACGAGATAGCCTCAAACTAAAGGTAATTAAGCCAGGTCTTCATTGTTCCATGTACAGTGTTTTCTCTGAAATACCTGTCATATACTAGGTTTCTGGCTTTACAGCTAGCGCCCTTTTGACAGGTCAAGATGAGGAAGCATGCTTTGTACATCAGTTACCAGGGTGATGGAAGCTACCTCAAAGAGAGAAAATGTGGTGTCTACACCCTAGTTATACCTGGTGGACTAAAGCCTGCTGTACTATAAGATAAGGAACCTCTTCAATGTTTAATAATGTGTAGTTAATACTGTAGTTTGATTGGCTGCATATATATTCAATTAATATAAACCCCCCCTAATGTGTAGAGGATCGATTTGTGAGATTATGAGATTATTGCAGAAATACAGTCCACTTATCATTATACAAATTGCTATCGAAGTATATAAATTAACGTAAATATAAATTCATATAAATTAAATAAATATAAATCTCACAGGTCGGTTCCCACACAAGAGAGTAATGCAGAGGCTTAAGAGGGTGATGCAAAGGCTCAAGAGAGTGATGCAGAGGCTTGCGAGAGGGATGCAGGGGATCAAGAGAGTGATGCAGAGGCTCAAGCGAGTGATTCAGAGGCTTAAGAGAGTGATGCAGAGGCTTACAAGAGTGATGCAGAGGCTTAAGAGAGTGATGCAAAGGCTTAAAAGAGGGATGCAGAGGCTCAAGAGAGGGATGCAGAGGCCCAAGAAAGGGATGCAGAGGCTCAAGAGAAGGATGCAGAGGCTCTAGTGAGGGATGCAGAGGCTAAGGAGAGGTATGCAGAGGCTCATGAGAGTGATGCAGAGGCTCAAAAGAGGGATGCAGAGGCTTAAGAGAGTGATGCAAAGGCTCAAGAGAGGGATGCAGAGGCTCAAGAGAGTAATGCAGAGTCTTAAGAGGGTGATGCAGAGGCTCAAGAGAGTGATGCAGAGGCTTGAGAGAGGGATGCAGGGGCTCAAGAGAGTGATGCAAAGGCTGAAGTGAGTGATTCAGAGGCTTAAGAGAGTGATGCAGAGGCTTAAGAGAGTGATGCAGAGGCTTAAGAGAGGGATGCAGAGGCTCAAGCGAGGGATGCAGAGGCTTAGGAGAGTGATGCAAAGGCTTAAGAGAGGGATGCAGAGCCTCATGAGAGGGATGCAGAAGTTCAAGAGAGGGATGCAGAGGCTCAGGAGAGTGATTCAGAGGCTTACGAGAGTGATGCAGAGGCTTAAGAGAGTGATGCAGGGGATCAAGAGAATGATGCAGAGGCTTAAGAGAGGGATGCAGAGGATCAAGAGAGTGATGCAGAGGCTTAAGAGAGTGATGCAGAGGCTTAGGAGAGGGATGCAGAGGCTCAAGAGAGGGATGCAGATGCTTAGGAGACTGATGCAAAGGCTCAAGAGAGGTATGCAGAGGCTCATGAGAGGGATGGAGGAGTTCAAGAGAGGGATGCAAAGGCTCATGAGAGTGATTCAGAGGCTTACGAGAGTGATGCAGAGGCATAAGAGAGTGATGCAGAGGCTTAAGAGAGGGATACAGAGGCTCAAACGAGGGATGCAGAGGCTCAAGAGAGGGATGCAGGTGCTCAAGAGAGGGATGCAGAGACTCAGGTGAGGGAAGCAGAGGAACAAGAGAGGGATGCAGAGGCTCTTGAAAATTACGCAGAGGCTCAAGAGAGGGATGCAGAGGCTTAAGAGAGTGATGCAAAGGTTCAGGAGAGGGATGCAGAGGCTCATGAGAGGGATGCAGGAGTTCAAAAGAGTGATGCAGAGGCTTACGAAAGTGATGCAGAGGCTCAAAAAAGGGATGCAGAGGCTTGAGAGAGGGATGAAGGGGCTCAAGAGAGTGATGCAGAGGCTGAAGAGAGTGTTGCAGAGGCTTAAGAGAGGGATGCAGAGGCTCAAGAGAGTGATGCAAAGGCTGAAGAGAGTGTTGCAGAGGCTTAAGAGAGGGATGCAGAGGCTTAAGAGAGTGATGCAGAGATTCAAGAGAGTGATGCAGAGGCACAAGAGAATGATGTAGAAGCTTAAGAGAGGGAGGCAGAGGCTCAAGAGAATGATGCAGGGGCTCAAGAGAATGATGCAGAGGCTTAAGAGAGGGATGCAGAGGATCAAGAGAGTGATGCAGAGGCTTAAGAGAGTGATGCAGAGGCTTAGGAGAGGGATGCAGAGGCTCAAGAGAGGGAGGCCGAGACTCAAGAGAGGGATGCAGTGGCTCAAGAGAGGGATGCAGAGGCTAGAGTGAGGGAAGCGGAGGCACAAGAGAGGGATTCAGAGGCTGTTGACAGTGACTCAGAGGCTCAAGAGAGGGATGCAGAAGCTTAAGAGAGTGATGCAAAGGCTCCAGTGAGGGATGCAGTGGCTCATCAGAGGGATGCAGGAGTTCAAGAGAGTGATGCAGAGGCTCAAGAGAGTGATGCAGAGGATCAAGAGAGTGATGCAGAGGCTCGAGAGAGTTATTCAGAGGCTTACGAGAATGATGCAGAGGCAGAAGAGAGTGCTGCAGAGGCTCAAGAGAGTGATGAAGAGGATGAAGAGAGTGATGCTGAGGCTCAAGAGAGGGATGCAGAGGCTCAAGAGTGTGATGCAGACATTGAAGAGAGTGATGAAGAGGCTGAAGAGAGTGATGCAGAGGCTCAAGAGAGGGATGCAGAGGCTCAAGAGTGTGATGCAGACATTGAAGAGAGGGATGCCGAGGTTCAAGAGATTGATGCAGAGGATTAAGAGAGGGATGCCGAGGCTCAAGAGAGTGATGCACACGCTCAAGAGAGGGATGCAGAGATTGAAGAGAGTGATGAAGAGGCTCAAGAGAGTTATGCAGAGGCTTAAGAGAGGGATGCCGAGGCTCAAGAGAGTGATGCAGAGGCTTAAGAGAGTGATGCAGAGGCATAAGAGAGGGATGCAGGGGCTCAAGAGAGAAATGCAGAGGCTCAAGAGAGTGATGCAGAGGCTTAAGAGAGGGATGCAGAGGCTCACGAGAGGGATGTAGAGGCTCAAGAGAGTGATGCAGAGGCTCAAGAGAGTGATGCAGAGGCTCAAGAGAGGGATGCAGAGGCTGAAGAGAGTGATGCAGAGGCTCAAGAGAGGGATGCAGAGGCTAAAGAGAGTTATTCAGAGGCTTACGAGTGTGATGCAGAGGCTCAAGAGAGTGATGCAGAGTCTGAAGAGAGAGATGCAGAGGCTTAAGAGAGTGATGCAGAGGCTCAAGAGAGTGATGCAGAGGCTCAAGAGAATGATGTAGAGGCTTAAGATAGGGATGCAGAGGCTCAAGAGAATGTTGCAGAGGCTCAAGAGAGTGATGCAGAGGATGAAGAGAGGGATGCAGAGGCTTAAGAGAGTGATGCAGAGGCTGAAGAGAGTGTTGCAGAGGCTTAAGAGAGGGGTGCAGAGGCTCACGAGAGTTATGCAAAGGCTCAACAGAGTGATGCAGAGGCGCAAGACAGGGGATGCAGAGGTTTAAGAGTGGGATTCAAGAGAGAGTGGGAGACTCAAGAGAGTGATTCAGAGGCTCAAGAGAGAAAGGCAGAGGCTCAAGAGAGTGATGCAGAGGTTCAAGAGAATGATGCAGAGGCTCAAGAGAGTGATGCAGAGAATCTAGAGAGGGATGCAGAGGCTCAAGAGAGTGATGCAGAGGCTCAAGAGAGGGATGCAGAGGCTCAAGAGAGTGATGCAGAGAATCTAGAGAGGGATGCAGAGGCTCAAGAGAGTGATGCAGAGGCTCAAGAGAGGGATGCAGAGGCTCAGGAGAGTGATGCAGAGGCTTAAGAGAGTGAGGCAGAGGCTTAGGAGGGGGATGCAGAGGCTCAAGATGTCGGAAAATCCGACACCATTTAATATATCATACAGATAATAATTGTAGCTGTGTTGTATAAACAAGTTACCCATAGAAAACGTAACTTGTAGTGGAATTACCGTCTATAGAAAACGGGATATCATCACCACATACTATTATATTCACCACCTATTATGGTGGGAATTATTCTTAAATACATTAGTCTTTGGACTTTACCATCATAAAAACATCTCATATAAATTAACTTAATTATCAATATTAAAGTAGAGTAAACGTGACCCTTCTATCACTTTTTGACATCTGGACAATGTAGGCCAGGCGTCAGTGAGGGAGGAGGGGCAGCCATTGTTTATACTAGACCAGAGGCTCACAGGGAGCAAATTCGGCTCCTGTTAAATTTACTTGGACATAGTGTTATGGAAACCAAAGGTGTACCATCTCCAACACGCTGTCATCAAATCAAGTTAAGTGTTCTTTCCGAAACCCATTATCTTTCATTAGTGGCCATTAATGTCATTGGGTAGGGTTAGGCAGTTAGAGCACGAGATAGCCTCAAACTAAAGGTAATTAAGCCAGGTCTTCATTGTTCCATGTACAGTGTTTTCTCTGAAATACCTGTCATATACTAGGTTTCTGGCTTTACAGCTAGCGCCCTTTTGACAGGTCAAGATGAGGAAGCATGCTTTGTACATCAGTTACCAGGGTGATGGAAGCTACCTCAAAGAGAGAAAATGTGGTGTCTACACCCTAGTTATACCTGGTGGACTAAAGCCTGCTGTACTATAAGATAAGGAACCTCTTCAATGTTTAATAATGTGTAGTTAATACTGTAGTTTGATTGGCTGCATATATATTCAATTAATATAAACCCCCCCTAATGTGTAGAGGATCGATTTGTGAGATTATGAGATTATTGCAGAAATACAGTACACTTATCATTATACAAATTGCTATCGAAGTATATAAATTAACGTAAATATAAATTCATATAAATTAAATAAATATAAATCTCACAGGTCGGTTCCCACACAAGAGAGTAATGCAGAGGCTTAAGAGGGTGATGCAAAGGCTCAAGAGAGTGATGCAGAGGCTTGCGAGAGGGATGCAGGGGATCAAGAGAGTGATGCAGAGGCTCAAGCGAGTGATTCAGAGGCTTAAGAGAGTGATGCAGAGGCTTACGAGAGTGATGCAGAGGCTTAAGAGAGTGATGCAAAGGCTTAAAAGAGGGATGCAGAGGCTCAAGAGAGGGATGCAGCGGCCCAAGAAAGGGATGCAGAGGCTCAAGAGAAGGATGCAGAGGCTCTAGTGAGGGATGCAGAGGCTAAGGAGAGGTATGCAGAGGCTCATGAGAGTGATGCAGAGGCTCAAAAGAGGGATGCAGAGGCTTAAGAGAGTGATGCAAAGGCTCAAGAGAGGGATGCAGAGGCTCAAGAGAGTAATGCAGAGTCTTAAGAGGGTGATGCAGAGGCTCAAGAGAGTGATGCAGAGGCTTGAGAGAGGGATGCAGGGGCTCAAGAGAGTGATGCAAAGGCTGAAGTGAGTGATTCAGAGGCTTAAGAGAGTGATGCAGAGGCTTAAGAGAGTGATGCAGAGGCTTAAGAGAGGGATGCAGAGGCTCAAGCGAGGGATGCAGAGGCTTAGGAGAGTGATGCAAAGGCTCAAGAGAGGGATGCAGAGCCTCATGAGAGGGATGCAGAAGTTCAAGAGAGGGATGCAGAGGCTCAGGAGAGTGATTCAGAGGCTTACGAGAGTGATGCAGAGGCTTAAGAGAGTGATGCAGGGGATCAAGAGAATGATGCAGAGGCTTAAGAGAGGGATGCAGAGGATCAAGAGAGTGATGCAGCGGCTTAAGAGAGTGATGCAGAGGCTTAGGAGAGGGATGCAGAGGCTCAAGAGAGGGATGCAGATGCTTAGGAGAATGATGCAAAGGCTCAAGAGAGGTATGCAGAGGCTCATGAGAGGGATGGAGGAGTTCAAGAGAGGGATGCAAAGGCTCATGAGAGTGATTCAGAGGCTTACGAGAGTGATGCAGATGCATAAGTGAGTGATGCAGAGGCTTAAGAGAGGGATACAGAGGCTCAAACGAGGGATGCAGAGGCTCAAGAGAGGGATGCAGGTGCTCAAGAGAGGGATGCAGAGACTCAGGTGAGGGAAGCAGAGGAACAAGAGAGGGATGCAGAGGCTCTTGAAAATTACGCAGAGGCTCAAGAGAGGGATGCAGAGGCTTAAGAGAGTGATGCAAAGGTTCAGGAGAGGGATGCAGAGGCTCATGAGAGGGATGCAGGAGTTCAAAAGAGTGATGCAGAGGCTTACGAAAGTGATGCAGAGGCTCAAAAAAGGGATGCAGAGGCTTGAGAGAGGGATGAAGGGGGTCAAGAGAGTGATGCAGAGGCTGAAGAGAGTGTTGCAGAGGCTTAAGAGAGGGATGCAGAGGCTCAAGAGAGTGATGCAAAGGCTGAAGAGAGTGTTGCAGAGGCTTAAGAGAGGGATGCAGAGGCTTAAGAGAGTGATGCAGAGATTCAAGAGAGTGATGCAGAGGCACAAGAGAATGATGTAGAAGCTTAAGAGAGGGAGGCAGAGGCTCAAGAGAATGATGCAGGGGCTCAAGAGAATGATGCAGAGGCTTAAGAGAGGGATGCAGAGGATCAAGAGAGTGATGCAGAGGCTTAAGAGAGTGATGCAGAGGCTTAGGAGAGGGATGCAGAGGCTCAAGAGAGGGAGGCCGAGACTCAAGAGAGGGATGCAGAGGCTAGAGTGAGGGAAGCGGAGGCACAAGAGATTCAGAGGCTGTTGACAGTGACTCAGAGGCTCAAGAGAGGGATGCAGAAGCTTAAGAGAGTGATGCAAAGGCTCCAGTGAGGGATGCAGTGGCTCATCAGAGGGATGCAGGAGTTCAAGAGAGTGATGCAGAGGCTCAAGAGAGTGATGCAGAGGATCAAGAGAGTGATGCAGAGGCTCGAGAGAGTTATTCAGAGGCTTACGAGAGTGATGCAGAGGCAGAAGAGAGTGCTGCAGAGGCTCAAGAGAGTGATGAAGAGGATGAAGAGAGTGATGCTGAGGCTCAAGAGAGGGATGCAGAGGCTCAAGAGTGTGATGCAGACATTGAAGAGAGTGATGAAGAGGCTGAAGAGAGTGATGCAGAGGCTCAAGAGAGGGATGCAGAGGCTCAAGAGTGTGATGCAGACATTGAAGAGAGGGATGCCGAGGTTCAAGAGATTGATGCAGAGGATTAAGAGAGGGATGCCGAGGCTCAAGAGAGTGATGCACACGCTCAAGAGAGGGATGCAGAGATTGAAGAGAGTGATGAAGAGGCTCAAGAGAGTTATGCAGAGGCTTAAGAGAGGGATGCCGAGGCTCAAGAGAGTGATGCAGAGGCTTAAGAGAGTGATGCAGAGGCATAAGAGAGGGATGCAGGGGCTCAAGAGAGAAATGCAGAGGCTCAAGAGAGTGATGCAGAGGCTTAAGAGAGGGATGCAGAGGCTCACGAGAGGGATGTAGAGGCTCAAGAGAGTGATGCAGAGGCTCAAGAGAGTGATGCAGAGGCTCAAGAGAGGGATGCAGAGGCTGAAGAGAGTGATGCAGAGGCTCAAGAGAGGGATGCAGAGGCTAAAGAGAGTTATTCAGAGGCTTACGAGTGTGATGCAGAGGCTCAAGAGAGTGATGCAGAGTCTGAAGAGAGAGATGCAGAGGCTTAAGAGAGTGATGCAGAGGCTCAAGAGAGTGATGCAGAGGCTCAAGAGAATGATGTAGAGGCTTAAGATAGGGATGCAGAGGCTCAAGAGAATGTTGCAGAGGCTCAAGAGAGTGATGCAGAGGATGAAGAGAGGGATGCAGAGGCTTAAGAGAGTGATGCAGAGGCTGAAGAGAGTGTTGCAGAGGCTTAAGAGAGGGGTGCAGAGGCTCACGAGAGTTATGCAAAGGCTCAACAGAGTGATGCAGAGGCGCAAGACAGGGGATGCAGAGGTTTAAGAGTGGGATTAAAGAGAGAGTGGGAGACTCAAGAGAGTGATGCAGAGGCTCAAGAGAGAAAGGCAGAAGCTCAAGAGAGTGATGCAGAGGTTCAAGAGAATGATGCAGAGGCTCAAGAGAGTGATGCAGAGAATCTAGAGAGGGATGCAGAGGCTCAAGAGAGTGATGCAGAGGCTCAAGAGAGGGATGCAGAGGCTCAAGAGAGTGATGCAGAGAATCTAGAGAGGGATGCAGAGGCTCAAGAGAGTGATGCAGAGGCTCAAGAGAGGGATGCAGAGGCTCAGGAGAGTGATGCAGAGGCTTAAGAGAGTGAGGCAGAGGCTTAGGAGGGGGATGCAGAGGCTCAAGATGTCGGAAAATCCGACACCATTTAATATATCATACAGATAATAATTGTAGCTGTGTTGTATAAACAAGTTACCCATAGAAAACGTAACTTGTAGTGGAATTACCGTCTATAGAAAACGGGATATCATCACCACATACTATTATATTCACCACCTATTATGGTGGGAATTATTCTTAAATACATTAGTCTTTGGACTTTACCATCATAAAACATCTCATATAAATTAACTTAATTATCAATATTAAAGTAGAGTAAATGTGACCCTTCTATCACTTTTTGACATCTGGACAATGTAGGCCAGGCGTCAGTGAGGGAGGAGGGGCAGCCATTGTTTATACTAGACCAGAGGCTCACAGGGAGCAAATTCGGCTCCTGTTAAATTTACTTGGACGTAGTGTTATGGAAACCAAAGGTGTACCATCTCCAACATGCTGTCATCAAATCAAGTTAAGTGTTCTTTCCGAAACCCATTATCTATCATTAGTAGCCATTAATGTCATTGGGTAGGGTTAGGCAGTTAGAGCACGAGATAGCCTCAAACTAAAGGTAATTAAGCCAGGTCTTCATTGTTCCATGTACAGTGTTTTCTCTGAAATACCTGTCATATACTAGGTTTCTGGCTTTACAGCTAGCGCCCTTTTGACAGGTCAAGATGAGGAAGCATGCTTTGTACATCAGTTACCAGGGTGATGGAAGCTACCTCAAAGAGAGAAAATGTGGTGTCTACACCCTAGTTATACCTGGTGGACTAAAGCCTTCTGTACTATAAGATAAGGAACCTCTTCAATGTTTAATAATGTGTAGTTAATACTGTAGTTTGATTGGCTGCATATATATTCAATTAAAATAAACCCCCCCTAATGTGTAGAGGATCGATTTGTGAGATTTTTGCAGAAATACAGTCCACTTATCATTATACAAATTGCTATCGAAGTATATAAATTAACGTAAATATAAATTCACATAAATTAAATAAATATAAATCTCACAGGTCGGTTCCCTCATTATTTGGTCCTTTGAAACGGAATTATTTGGACCTTCAGAACCGGAATATTTGGTCCTTTGAAACGGAATTATTTGGACCTTCAGAACCGGAATATTTGGTCCTTTGAACCCACATTTGGTCATCTTAGTACCGGATGAACCAGTTAACCAGTGGATTCATTGAATATACTAGTGCAGTGTGATTTAATACAAAGCCAGTCAAGACAGCGGCGTTGACTCGAACGAGTTCACGAGCCCCGCTCAGTTCAGATCAGCTTCGTCAGCGGTTTCATGCACACCCACAGATATTTGGTGGCGTGTTATTCTGTGAAATGACAGCGCTAATATAGAAGCCAGCCAAATTAGTGACTGTGTCGCGAGATTGTTCACGGATTTCGTGGTGTTAAATTTCGCGAGAGATTATCTACGAATTTTGTGGAGTTTATTTCGCGAGGTCACTAATAATATTTAATACTTCTAGATAATATTAGAAGTTTCATAGAGGCTAATTAAGAGGCTATTATCAATAATTGTGTATATTATTTCTCCAAAATAGAGAATTATTTAATATATATTGCACTAGTGTTCACAGTATAATATTTACTAATTGCTAACCCACAACAGGGTAGGATATTATCATTGACTAGTTGAACTATTATTGCTCATCCTAGTCCCATTATTACCATAGTCAGTTGTACTATATTGATCAACCTAACACCATTAATGAATGGTGCAGACCCTATTTTGGGTGTAATTTTTATCAACTCGAGTTGAGTTGTGTATATAATAATTTACTTATGATCATTACACCTTTGAGTGATTAATTAGTGTCTCTACCATCCTAGGGTGATATAGAAGAGCTAACCTAAAGGTACTTCCAGTGACACTGGTTTATCACTCAAATCATTAGTGTGTATGATTGTATATATATAATGTGTATTAATTTTAAGTGCTAACCTCTAGTAGAGGTAGGATTATTGCCTAGTGAGTGCATTTTACCCTAGGCTACCATTAGAGCTTGTTCAGTATTATGAGCAGCCCAAGTACAAGTCCCACAAGGCTTCACCAACGAGCCAGTATGGATAATGCAGGGAGAATGAAAAGAACCCTTGCAGGTCTTAAAGGCCACTTAACAAGACAGATGAAGAAATGTGAAGATTTGTCACAACAATCTCAAGTTGATTATGCTGACCTGGAAAGCTATTATCAAGCAGCTGCAGGTAAATTTGAGCAAATCAAATGCCAAATAGCAACATATGTGGCTGAACTTGCCAACACCAATTTATCAGAAACAGAAATAGACGACATTATGGTTGATCTTGCGAATTATGAAGATCACACTCAGGCCACGTTACAGCCTTATGTCAAATTAATTGCCCAGAACAAGGCAACAGCAACAACAACAACAGTTGCATCTAATACGAGTCAAGCAGAAGTTCGACTCCCTCCAATTAATTTACCCACTTTCTCAGGAAAAGATGAGGAAGATTGGGACGAATTTTGGAACAAATTCGTTGACCTTGTAGACTCAAAACAATCTTTACCAAAGAGTAGTAAATTCTCTTATTTGCAAGGCCAATTATCAGGTGAGGCTAAAACAGTAGTATCCCATCTGAGATTAACTAATGACGGCTATGATCTGGCAGTAAAACTCCTCAAGGATAATTATGCTGATCCAGAAGTAAGAACATCACATTTAGTTCATGAGCTGTTGCATTTACCCCCACCGGAGGCTTCAGCTGATTCACTCCAAGTCTTCAAGCTGGAGGTAGAATCATTGATCAATGCCCTCAGCCTGACAGCAGATACAAACGGGGCTGAGTGGGTCTTGAAAATAATTGTCCAGGAGAAAATACCTAGGGACATATTGAGACAAATGAGTGCTCATTACAATAAAAGTATCTTATCCATGAATGAAATATCTGAAGGTTTAAAGTCAGTAGTTCATCAATTACGAACACATGACAAATTAAAACCACCAAGTAAACCACAGAGTACCAAAGGTACTCCAAATCAATCTAGACAATATAATTCAACACCAAAGTGGAACAGTAGCAGTGTGGGCGTATATGCAGTGGGACCCTCCAAGCCTATAGTTACTGTGTCACCTAAGAACGTGACACCAAAGGGTACTGGAAGCTATGGAACATGTTTGTTCTGCAATGAGAAACATTCAATGTACCACTGCCCTAATTTTCCTGATAGTGATGCCCGTGTTGAGCGACTCAAAGATTTGCAACATTGCACGAGGTGCCTCAGGAAACATAACATCAACGACTGTGATACCCAATTACACACCTGTAATAGGTGTAACAAAGGTCAGCACCATGCAGCATTGTGCAGAGACACCAAAACAACGTCTCCAAACCCCAAGGTGGAAGATAGCATTCCCACCACAGTACAGTACTGCAAGGTGCAACCAACAAAGAGTGTCCAATCGGCAAAGTCTAAAGGTAATACGACTTTGCCTACTGCCCAAATTACCATCCTGAATAAGAGGGCCAAGGTCCATACCCGTGGATTGTTTGACCAAGGATCCCAGAGAACATATGTCACTAAAAAGCTGGCAGATGAATTACAATTAAAGCCTGTAGCCCAGATGTCATTCAACATCTCAGGGTTTGTAACAGATGCAGGACCTCAAGTCTACCAGGTGGTACAACCATCAGTACGTTTAGGCAGGTACGTCTGTCGAGTACAAGCCATTGTGGTGGACAAAATACCAGTAGCCCTACAAGTTCAAGGTCTGAGAGCAACAGCCAAATTCCTGAGAAATAGAGGAATAAAATTGGCAGATAATATTAAGTCTGATCACCTCACTGACTTCGGTCTCCTTGTAGGGACAGACTATTGTCATCGATTCATCGGTAGCCCTACTAAATATCAGGGCATAACCATGTTAAACTCTGCAGGAGGTAAATTACTCTCAGGCCCAGTATCAAACCTGAGGAGACCTATGCCTGCAGATAAACAATACCAATAGAAATCTAAATTTGTCAGCTGATTATATTTCTCCAGTAGCATTATACTAAGGAGATTACAGCTGACTATACCAACAGAGGTTGATGTTAGTATCATCATTTAAAGTTGGAGATGAGTTCATGAGGCCTCAGTGGCAAATCAGTGAACAGTAGCCTAAACCAGCTACAAGTCACTACGACCAATGTCACTGATCCCACTGCAGTCTCAGAACCATACTTTACTTTAATGATGAGCTATTCAATCTTCTGAATCAATTAACTAAATTAAACCCCAATAAATCTGATGACTGATTTGATACATTTATTATTTAATCAAGATGTATTCCATGGGCCTCAGTGTTTATATATCAGTGACCAGTTACCTGAAGAAACTTCAAGTTATATCTAATGTCACTGATCTCACTGCAGTCCCTGAATCATACTTGACTGTAGTACTTGTTCACATCCAGTCTTCTGGGTTAAATAATATGTAATTAGGCTTGAATATTAGCCTTTCAAGAGTTAACAGGGAAATGAAATTGCATTAGACTTCTAACCCCTGCAACTCTAGTACGGGACATCCGTCCTGTACGAACAGACGCACAAATGTGTGATTACTAACTACTAACATCAAATTATTCTAATAATTTGAAGGAGGAGTATCGGTGTTCGACTGTTCTAAAGAGGACTTCGACCCTTGAGCAGCCCCCTGGGGAATTATGTCGGAAAATCCGACACCATTTAATATATCATACAGATAATAATTGTAGCTGTGTTGCATAAACAAGTTACCCATAGAAAACGTAACTTGTAGTGGAATTACCGTCTATAGAAAACGGGATATCATCACCACATACTATTATATTCACCACCTATTATGGTGGGAATTATTCTTAAATACATTAGTCTTTGGACTTTACCATCATAAAACATCTCATATAAATTAACTTAATTATCAATATTAAAGTAGAGTAAATGTGACCCTTCTATCACTTTTTGACATCTGGACAATGTAGGCCAGGCGTCAGTGAGGGAGGAGGGGCAGCCATTGTTTATACTAGACCAGAGGCTCACAGGGAGCAAATTCGGCTCCTGTTAAATTTACTTGGACGTAGTGTTATGGAAACCAAAGGTGTACCATCTCCAACACGCTGTCATCAAATCAAGTTAAGTGTTCTTTCCGAAACCCATTATCTATCATTAGTAGCCATTAATGTCATTGGGTAGGGTTAGGAAGTTAGAGCATGATATAGCCTCAAACTAAAGGTAATTAAGCCAGGTCTTCATTGTTCCATGTACAGTGTTTTCTCTGAAATACCTGTCATATACTAGGTTTCTAGCTTTACAGCTAGCGCCCTTTTGACAGGTCAAGATGAGGAAGCATGCTTTGTACATCAGTTACCAGGGTGATGGAAGCTACCTCAAAGAGAGAAAATGTGGTGTCTACACCCTAGTTATACCTGGTGGACTAAAGCCTGCTGTACTATAAGATAAGGAACCTCTTCAATGTTTAATAATGTGTAGTTAATACTGTAGTTTGATTGGCTGCATATATATTCAATTAATATAAACCCCCCCTAATGTGTAGAGGATCGATTTGTGAGATTATGAGATTATTGCAGAAATACAGACCACTTATCATTATACAAATTGCTATCGAAGTATATAAATTAACGTAAATATAAATTCATATAAATTAAATAAATATAAATCTCACAGGTCGGTTCCCACACAAGAGAGTAATGCAGAGGCTTAAGAGGGTGATGCAAAGGCTCAAGAGAGTGATGCAGAGGCTTGCGAGAGGGATGCAGGGGATCAAGAGAGTGATGCAGAGGCTCAAGCGAGTGATTCAGAGGCTTAAGAGAGTGATGCAGAGGCTTACGAGAGTGATGCAGAGGCTTAAGAGAGTGATGCAAAGGCTTAAAAGAGGGATGCAGAGGCTCAAGAGAGGGATGCAGAGGCCCAAGAAAGGGATGCAGAGGCTCAAGAGAAGGATGCAGAGGCTCTAGTGAGGGATGCAGAGGCTAAGGAGAGGTATGCAGAGGCTCATGAGAGTGATGCAGAGGCTCAAAAGAGGGATGCAGAGGCTTAAGAGAGTGATGCAAAGGCTCAAGAGAGGGATGCAGAGGCTCAAGAGAGTAATGCAGAGTCTTAAGAGGGTGATGCAGAGGCTCAAGAGAGTGATGCAGAGGCTTAAGAGAGTGATGCAGGGGATCAAGAGAATGATGCAGAGGCTTAAGAGAGGGATGCAGAGGATCAAGAGAGTGATGCAGAGGCTTAAAAGAGTGATGCAGAGGCTTAGG
Organism: Procambarus clarkii; assembly: GCF_040958095.1. Lineage (NCBI taxonomy): Eukaryota > Metazoa > Arthropoda > Malacostraca > Decapoda > Cambaridae > Procambarus > Procambarus clarkii. The sequence goes on along the minus strand of NC_091214.1, from coordinate 1,907,156 downwards.
AGAGGGATGCAGAGGCTCAAGAGAGGGATGCAGATGCTTAGGAGACTGATGCAAAGGCTCAAGAGAGGTATGCAGAGGCTCATGAGAGGGATGGAGGAGTTCAAGAGAGGGATGCAAAGGCTCATGAGAGTGATTCAGAGGCTTACGAGAGTGATGCAGAGGCATAAGAGAGTGATGCAGAGGCTTAAGAGAGGGATACAGAGGCTCAAACGAGGGATGCAGAGGCTCAAGAGAGGGATGCAGGTGCTCAAGAGAGGGATGCAGAGACTCAGGTGAGGGAAGCAGAGGAACAAGAGAGGGATGCAGAGGCTCTTGAAAATTACGCAGAGGCTCAAGAGAGGGATGCAGAGGCTTAAGAGAGTGATGCAAAGGTTCAGGAGAGGGATGCAGAGGCTCATGAGAGGGATGCAGGAGTTCAAAAGAGTGATGCAGAGGCTTACGAAAGTGATGCAGAGGCTCAAAAAAGGGATGCAGAGGCTTGAGAGAGGGATGAAGGGGGTCAAGAGAGTGATGCAGAGGCTGAAGAGAGTGTTGCAGAGGCTTAAGAGAGGGATGCAGAGGCTCAAGAGAGTGATGCAAAGGCTGAAGAGAGTGTTGCAGAGGATTAAGAGAGGGATGCAGAGGCTTAAGAGAGTGATGCAGAGATTCAAGAGAGTGATGCAGAGGCACAAGAGAATGATGTAGAAGCTTAAGAGAGGGAGGCAGAGGCTCAAGAGAATGATGCAGGGGCTCAAGAGAATGATGCAGAGGCTTAAGAGAGGGATGCAGAGGATCAAGAGAGTGATGCAGAGGCTTAAGAGAGTGATGCAGAGGCTTAGGAGAGGGATGCAGAGGCTCAAGAGAGGGATGCCGAGACTCAAGAGAGGGATGCAGTGGCTCAAGAGAGGGATGCAGAGGCTAGAGTGAGGGAAGCGGAGGCACAAGAGAGGGATTCAGAGGCTGTTGACAGTGACTCAGAGGCTCAAGAGAGGGATGCAGAAGCTTAAGAGAGTGATGCAAAGGCTCCAGTGAGGGATGCAGTGGCTCATCAGAGGGATGCAGGAGTTCAAGAGAGTGATGCAGAGGCTCAAGAGAGTGATGCAGAGGATTAAGAGAGTGATGCAGAGGCTCGAGAGAGTTATTCAGAGGCTTACGAGAGTGATGCAGAGGCAGAAGAGAGTGCTGCAGAGGCTCAAGAGAGTGATGAAGAGGATGAAGAGAGTGATGCTGAGGCTCAAGAGAGGGATGCAGAGGCTCAAGAGTGTGATGCAGACATTGAAGAGAGTGATGAAGAGGCTGAAGAGAGTGATGCAGAGGCTCAAGAGAGGGATGCAGAGGCTCAAGAGTGTGATGCAGACATTGAAGAGAGGGATGCCGAGGTTCAAGAGAGTTATGCAGAGGCTTAAGAGAGGGATGCCGAGGCTCAAGAGAGTGATGCAGAGGCTTAAGAGAGTGATGCAGAGGCATAAGAGAGGGATGCAGGGGCTCAAGAGTGAAATGCAGAGGCTCAAGAGAGTGATGCAAAGGCTTAAGAGAGGGATGCAGAGGCTCACGAGAGGGATGTAGACGCTCAAGAGAGTGATGCAGAGGCTCAAGAGAGTGATGCAGAGGCTCAAGAGAGGGATGCAGAGGCTAAAGAGAGTTATTCAGAGGCTTACGAGTGTGATGCAGAGGCTCAAGAGAGTGATGCAGAGTCTGAAGAGAGAGATGCAGAGGCTTAAGAGAGTGATGCAGAGGCTCAAGAGAGTGATGCAGAGGCTCAAGAAAATGATGTAGAGGCTTAAGATAGGGATGCAGAGGCTCAAGAGAATGTTGCAGAGGCTCAAGAGAGTGATGCAGAGGATGAAGAGAGGGATGCAGAGGCTTAAGAGAGTGATGCAGAGGCTGAAGAGAGTGTTGCAGAGGCTTAAGAGAGGGGTGCAGAGGCTCACGAGAGTTATGCAAAGGCTCAACAGAGTGATGCAGAGGCGCAAGACAGGGGATGCAGAGGTTTAAGAGTGGGATTCAAGAGAGAGTGGGAGACTCAAGAGAGTGATGCAGAGGCTCAAGAGAGAAAGGCAGAGGCTCAAGAGAGTGATGCAGAGGTTCAAGAGAATGATGCAGAGGCTCAAGAGAGTGATGCAGAGAATCTAGAGAGGGATGCAGAGGCTCAAGAGAGTGATGCAGAGGCTCAAGAGAGGGATGCAGAGGCTCAGGAGAGTGATGCAGAGGCTTAAGAGAGTGAGGCAGAGGCTTAGGAGGGGGATGCAGAGGCTCAAGATGTCAGAAAATCCGACACCATTTAATATATCATACAGATAATAATTGTAGCTGTGTTGTATAAACAAGTTACCCATAGAAAACGTAACTTGTAGTGGAATTACCGTCTATAGAAAACGGGATATCATCACCACATACTATTATATTCACCACCTATTATGGTGGGAATTATTCTTAAATACATTAGTCTTTGGACTTTACCATCATAAAAACATCTCATATAAATTAACTTAATTATCAATATTAAAGTAGAGTAAATGTGACCCTTCTATCACTTTTTGACATCTGGACAATGTAGGCCAGGCGTCAGTGAGGGAGGAGGGGCAGCCATTGTTTATACTAGACCAGAGGCTCACAGGGAGCAAATTCGGCTCCTGTTAAATTTACTTGGACATAGTGTTATGGAAACCAAAGGTGTACCATCTCCAACACGCTGTCATCAAATCAAGTTAAGTGTTCTTTCCGAAACCCATTATCTATCATTAGTGGCCATTAATGTCATTGGGTAGGGTTAGGCAGTTAGAGCACGAGATAGCCTCAAACTAAAGGTAATTAAGCCAGGTCTTCATTGTTCCATGTACAGTGTTTTCTCTGAAATACCTGTCATATACTAGGTTTCTGGCTTTACAGCTAGCGCCCTTCTGACAGGTCAAGATGAGGAAGCATGCTTTGTACATCAGTTACCAGGGTGATGGAAGCTACCTCAAAGAGAGAAAATGTGGTGTCTACACCCTAGTTATACCTGGTGGACTAAAGCCTGCTGTACTATAAGATAAGGAACCTCTTCAATGTTTAATAATGTGTAGTTAATACTGTAGTTTGATTGGCTGCATATATATTCAATTAATATAAACCCCCCCTAATGTGTAGAGGATCGATTTGTGAGATTATGAGATTATTGCAGAAATACAGTCCACTTATCATTATACAAATTGCTATCGAAGTATATAAATTAACGTAAATAAAAATTCATATAAATTAAATAAATATAAATCTCACAGGTCGGTTCCCTCATTATTTGGTCCTTTGAAACGGAATTATTTGGACCTTCAGAACCGGAATATTTCGTCCTTTGAACCCACATTTGGTCATCTTAGTACCGGATGAACCAGTTAACCAGTGGATTCATTGAATATACTAGTGCAGTGTGATTTAATACAAAGCCAGTCAAGACAGCGGCGTTGACTCGAACGAGTTCACGAGCCCCGCTCAGTTCAGATCAGCTTCGTCAGCGGTTTCATGCACACCCACAGATATTTGGTGGCGTGTTATTCTGTGAAATGACAGCGCTAATATAGAAGCCAGCCAAATTAGTGACTGTGTCGCGAGATTGTTCACGGATTTCGTGGTGTTAAATTTCGCGAGAGATTATCTACGAATTTTGTGGAGTTTATTTCGCGAGGTCACTAATAATATTTAATACTTCTAGATAACATTAGAAGTTTCATAGAGGCTAATTAAGAGGCTATTATCAATAATTGTGTATATTATTTCTCCAAAATAGAGAATTATTTAATATATATTGCACTAGTGTTCACAGTATAATATTTACTAATTGCCAACCCACAACAGGGTAGGATGTTATCATTGACTAGTTGAACTATTATTGCTCATCCTAGTCCCATTATTACCATAGTCAGTTGTACTATATTGATCAACCTAACACCATTAATGAATGGTGCAGACCCTATTTTGGGTGTAATTTTTATCAACTCGAGTTGAGTTGTGTATATAATAATTTACTTATGATCATTACACCTTTGAGTGATTAATTAGTGTCTCTACCATCCTAGGGTGATATAGAAGAGCTAACCTAAAGGTACTTCCAGTGACACTGGTTTATCACTCAAATCATTAGTGTGTATGATTGTATATATATAATGTGTATTAATTTTAAGTGCTAACCTCTAGTAGAGGTAGGATTATTGCCTAGTGAGTGCATTTTACCCTAGGCTACCATTAGAGCTTGTTCAGTATTATGAGCAGCCCAAGTACAAGTCCCACAAGGCTTCACCAACGAGCCAGTATGGATAATGCAGGGAGAATGAAAAGAACCCTTGCAGGTCTTAAAGGCCACTTAACAAGACAGATGAAGAAATGTGAAGATTTGTCACAACAATCTCAAGTTGATTATGCTGACCTGGAAAGCTATTATCAAGCAGCTGCAGGTAAATTTGAGCAAATCAAATGCCAAATAGCAACATATGTGGCTGAACTTGCCAACACCAATTTATCAGAAACAGAAATAGACGACATTATGGTTGATCTTGCGAATTATGAAGATCACACTCAGGCCACGTTACAGCCTTATGTCAAATTAATTGCCCAGAACAAGGCAACAGCAACAACAACAACAGTTGCATCTAATACGAGTCAAGCAGAAGTTCGACTCCCTCCAATTAATTTACCCACTTTCTCAGGAAAAGATGAGGAAGATTGGGACGAATTTTGGAACAAATTCGTTGACCTTGTAGACTCAAAACAATCTTTACCAAAGAGTAGTAAATTCTCTTATTTGCAAGGCCAATTATCAGGTGAGGCTAAAACAGTAGTATCCCATCTGAGATTAACTAATGACGGCTATGATCTGGCAGTAAAACTCCTCAAGGATAATTATGCTGATCCAGAAGTAAGAACATCACATTTAGTTCATGAGCTGTTGCATTTACCCCCACCGGAGGCTTCAGCTGATTCACTCCAAGTCTTCAAGCTGGAGGTAGAATCATTGATCAATGCCCTCAGCCTGACAGCAGATACAAACGGGGCTGAGTGGGTCTTGAAAATAATTGTCCAGGAGAAAATACCTAGGGACATATTGAGACAAATGAGTGCTCATTACAATAAAAGTATCTTATCCATGAATGAAATATCTGAAGGTTTAAAGTCAGTAGTTCATCAATTACGAACACATGACAAATTAAAACCACCAAGTAAACCACAGAGTACCAAAGGTACTCCAAATCAATCTAGACAATATAATTCAACACCAAAGTGGAACAGTAGCAGTGTGGGCGTATATGCAGTGGGACCCTCCAAGCCTATAGTTACTGTGTCACCCAAGAACGTGACACCAAAGGGTACTGGAAGCTATGGAACATGTTTGTTCTGCAATGAGAAACATTCAATGTACCACTGCCCTAATTTTCCTGATAGTGATGCCCGTGTTGAGCGACTCAAAGATTTGCAACATTGCACGAGGTGCCTCAGGAAACATAACATCAACGACTGTGATACCCAATTACACACCTGTAATAGGTGTAACAAAGGTCAGCACCATGCAGCATTGTGCAGAGACACCAAAACAACGTCTCCAAACCCTAAGGTGGAAGTTAACATTCCCACCACAGTACAGTACTGCAAGGTGCAACCAACAAAGAGTGTCCAATCGGCAAAGTCTGAAGGTAATACGACTTTGCCTACTGCCCAAATTACCATCCTGAATAAGAGGGCCAAGGTCCATACCCGTGGATTGTTTGACCAAGGATCCCAGAGAACATATGTCACTAAAAAGCTGGCAGATGAATTACAATTAAAGCCTGTAGCCCAGATGTCATTCAACATCTCAGGGTTTGTAACAGATGCAGGACCTCAAGCCTACCAGGTGGTACAACCATCAGTACGTTTAGGCAGGTACGTCTGTCGAGTACAAGCCATTGTGGTGGACAAAATACCAGTAGACCTACAAGTTCAAGGTCTGAGAGCAACAGCCAAATTCCTGAGAAATAGAGGAATAAAATTGGCAGATAATATTAAGTCTGATCACCTCACTGACTTCGGTCTCCTTGTAGGGACAGACTATTGTCATCGATTCATCGGTAGCCCTACTAAATATCAGGGCATAACCATGTTAAACTCTGCAGGAGGTAAATTACTCTCAGGCCCAGTATCAAACCTGAGGAGACCTATGCCTGCAGATAAACAATACCAATAGAAATCTAAATTTGTCAGCTGATTATATTTCTCCAGTAGCATTATACTAAGGAGATTACAGCTGACTATACCAACAGAGGTTGATGTTAGTATCATCATTTAAAGTTGGAGATGAGTTCATGAGGCCTCAGTGGCAAATCAGTGAACAGTAGCCTAAACCAGCTACAAGTCACTACGACCAATGTCACTGATCCCACTGCAGTCTCAGAACCATACTTTACTTTAATGATGAGCTATTCAATCTTCTGAATCAATTAACTAAATTAAACCCCAATAAATCTGATGACTGATTTGATACATTTATTATTTAATCAAGATGTATTCCATGGGCCTCAGTGTTTATATATCAGTGACCAGTTACCTGAAGAAACTTCAAGTTATATCTAATGTCACTGATCTCACTGCAGTCCCTGAATCATACTTGACTGTAGTACTTGTTCACATCCAGTCTTCTGGGTTAAATAATATGTAATTAGGCTTGAATATTAGCCTTTCAAGAGTTAACAGGGAAATGAAATTGCATTAGACTTCTAACCCCTGCAACTCTAGTACGGGACATCCGTCCTGTACGAACAGACGCACAAATGTGTGATTACTAACTACTAACATCAAATTATTCTAATAATTTGAAGGAGGAGTATCGGTGTTCGACTGTTCTAAAGAGGACTTCGACCCTTGAGCAGCCCCCTGGGGAATTATGTCGGAAAATCCGACACCATTTAATATATCATACAGATAATAATTGTAGCTGTGTTGTATAAACAAGTTACCCATAGAAAACGTAACTTGTAGTGGAATTACCGTCTATAGAAAACGGGATATCATCACCACATACTATTATATTCACCACCTATTATGGTGGGAATTATTCTTAAATACATTAGTCTTTGGACTTTACCATCATAAAACATCTCATATAAATTAACTTAATTATCAATATTAAAGTAGAGTAAATGTGACCCTTCTATCACTTTTTGACATCTGGACAATGTAGGCCAGGCGTCAGTGAGGGAGGAGGGGCAGCCATTGTTAATACTAGACCAGAGGCTCACAGGGAGCAAATTCGGCTCCTGTTAAATTTACTTGGACGTAGTGTTATGGAAACCAAAGGTGTACCATCTCCAACACGCTGTCATCAAATCAAGTTAAGTGTTCTTTCCGAAACCCATTATCTATCATTAGTAGCCATTAATGTCATTGGGTAGGGTTAGGAAGTTAGAGCATGATATAGCCTCAAACTAAAGGTAATTAAGCCAGGTCTTCATTGTTCCATGTACAGTGTTTTCTCTGAAATACCTGTCATATACTAGGTTTCTAGCTTTACAGCTAGCGCCCTTTTGACAGGTCAAGATGAGGAAGCATGCTTTGTACATCAGTTACCAGGGTGATGGAAGCTACCTCAAAGAGAGAAAATGTGGTGTCTACACCCTAGTTATACCTGGTGGACTAAAGCCTGCTGTACTATAAGATAAGGAACCTCTTCAATGTTTAATAATGTGTAGTTAATACTGTAGTTTGATTGGCTGCATATATATTCAATTAATATAAACCCCCCCTAATGTGTAGAGGATCGATTTGTGAGATTATGAGATTATTGCAGAAATACAGTCCACTTATCATTATACAAATTGCTATCGAAGTATATAAATTAACGTAAATATAAATTCATATAAATTAAATAAATATAAATCTCACAGGTCGGTTCCCACACAAGAGAGTAATGCAGAGGCTTAAGAGGGTGATGCAAAGGCTCAAGAGAGTGATGCAGAGGCTTGCGAGAGGGATGCAGGGGATCAAGAGAGTGATGCAGAGGCTCAAGCGAGTGATTCAGAGGCTTAAGAGAGTGATGCAGAGGCTTACGAGAGTGATGCAGAGGCTTAAGAGAGTGATGCAAAGGCTTAAAAGAGGGATGCAGAGGCTCAAGAGAGGGATGCAGAGGCCCAAGAAAGGGATGCAGAGGCTCAAGAGAAGGATGCAGAGGCTCTAGTGAGGGATGCAGAGGCTAAGGAGAGGTATGCAGAGGCTCATGAGAGTGATGCAGAGGCTCAAAAGAGGGATGCAGAGGCTTAAGAGAGTGATGCAAAGGCTCAAGAGAGGGATGCAGAGGCTCAAGAGAGTAATGCAGAGTCTTAAGAGGGTGATGCAGAGGCTCAAGAGAGTGATGCAGAGGCTTAAGAGAGTGATGCAGGGGATCAAGAGAATGATGCAGAGGCTTAAGAGAGGGATGCAGAGGATCAAGAGAGTGATGCAGAGGCTTAAGAGAGTGATGCAGAGGCTTAGGAGAGGGATGCAGAGGCTCAAGAGAGGGATGCAGATGCTTAGGAGACTGATGCAAAGGCTCAAGAGAGGTATGCAGAGGCTCATGAGAGGGATGCAGAAGTTCAAGAGAGGGATGCAGAGGCTCAGGAGAGTGATTCAGAGGGTTACGAGAGTGATGCAGAGGCTTAAGAGAGTGATGCAGGGGATCACGAGAATGATGCAGAGGCTTAAGAGAGGGATGCAGAGGATCAAGAGAGTGATGCAGAGGCTTAAGAGAGTGATGCAGAGGCTTAGGAGAGGGATGCAGAGGCTCAAGAGAGGGATGCAGATGCTTAGGAGACTGATGCAAAGGCTCAAGAGAGGTATGCAGAGGCTCATGAGAGGGATGGAGGAGTTCAAGAGAGGGATGCAAAGGCTCATGAGAGTGATTCAGAGGCTTACGAGAGTGATGCAGAGGCATAAGAGAGTGATGCAGAGGCTTAAGAGAGGGATACAGAGGCTCAAACGAGGGATGCAGAGGCTCAAGAGAGGGATGCAGGTGCTCAAGAGAGGGATGCAGAGACTCAGGTGAGGGAAGCAGAGGAACAAGAGAGGGATGCAGAGGCTCTTGAAAATTACGCAGAGGCTCAAGAGAGGGATGCAGAGGCTTAAGAGAGTGATGCAAAGGTTCAGGAGAGGGATGCAGAGGCTCATGAGAGGGATGCAGGAGTTCAAAAGTGATGCAGAGGCTTACGAAAGTGATGCAGAGGCTCAAAAAAGGGATGCAGAGGCTTGAGAGAGGGATGAAGGGGCTCAAGAGAGTGATGCAGAGGCTGAAGAGAGTGTTGCAGAGGCTTAAGAGAGGGATGCAGAGGCTCAAGAGAGTGATGCAAAGGCTGAAGAGAGTGTTGCAGAGGCTTAAGAGAGGGATGCAGAGGCTTAAGAGAGTGATGCAGAGATTCAAGAGAGTGATGCAGAGGCACAAGAGAATGATGTAGAAGCTTAAGAGAGGGAGGCAGAGGCTCAAGAGAATGATGCAGGGGCTCAAGAGAATGATGCAGAGGCTTAAGAGAGGGATGCAGAGGATCAAGAGAGTGATGCAGAGGCTTAAGAGAGTGATGCAGAGGCTTAGGAGAGGGATGCAGAGGCTCAAGAGAGGGATGCCGAGACTCAAGAGAGGGATGCAGTGGCTCAAGAGAGGGATGCAGAGGCTAGAGTGAGGGAAGCGGAGGCACAAGAGAGGGATTCAGAGGCTGTTGACAGTGACTCAGAGGCTCAAGAGAGGGATGCAGAAGCTTAAGAGAGTGATGCAAAGGCTCCAGTGAGGGATGCAGTGGCTCATCAGAGGGATGCAGGAGTTCAAGAGAGTGATGCAGAGGCTCAAGAGAGTGATGCAGAGGATCAAGAGAGTGATGCAGAGGCTCGAGAGAGTTATTCAGAGGCTTACGAGAGTGATGCAGAGGCAGAAGAGAGTGCTGCAGAGGCTCAAGAGAGTGATGAAGAGGATGAAGAGAGTGATGCTGAGGCTCAAGAGAGGGATGCAGAGGCTCAAGAGTGTGATGCAGACATTGAAGAGAGTGATGAAGAGGCTGAAGAGAGTGATGCAGAGGCTCAAGAGAGGGATGCAGAGGCTCAAGAGTGTGATGCAGACATTGAAGAGAGGGATGCCGAGGTTCAAGAGATTGATGCAGAGGATTAAGAGAGGGATGCCGAGGCTCAAGAGAGTGATGCACAGGCTCAAGAGAGGGATGCAGAGATTGAAGAGAGTGATGAAGAGGCTCAAGAGAGTTATGCAGAGGCTTAAGAGAGGGATGCCGAGGCTCAAGAGAGTGATGCAGAGGCTTAAGAGAGTGATGCAGAGGCATAAGAGAGGGATGCAGGGGCTCAAGAGTGAAATGCAGAGGCTCAAGAGAGTGATGCAGAGGCTTAAGAGAGTTATGCAAACGCTCAAGAGAGAGATGCAGAGGCTCATGAGAGGGATGCAGAGGATAACGAGAGTGATGCAGAGGCTCAAGAGAGGGACGTAGAGGCTCAAGAGTGTGATGCAGGAGCTCAAGAAAGTGATGCAGAGGCTCAAGAGAGTGATGCAGAGGCTTAAGAGAGGGATGCCGAGGCTCAAGAGAGTGATGCAGAGGCTTAAGAGAGTGATGTAAAGGCTCAAGAGAGAGATGCAGAAGCTCATGAGAGGGATGCAGAGGCTCAAGAGAGGGAGGCAGAGGCTCAAGAAAGGGATGCAGAGTCTTAAAAAAGTGATGCAGATTATCAAAATAGAGATGCAGAGGCTTAAGAGGGAGATGCAGTGGCTCACGAAAGTGATGCAGTGGCTCGAGAGAGGGATGCAAAGAATGAAGAGAGTAATGCAGAGACTCAAGAGAGTTATGCAGAGGATCTAGAGAGTGGTGCAGAGGCTTACGACAGTGATGCAGAGGCTCAAGAGAGGGATGTAAAGGCTCAAAAGAGTGATGCAGAAGCTTAAGAGAGTGATGCAGAGGATTAAGAGAGTGATGCAGAGGCTCAAGAGAGCCTCTTTCACTTTCACTTTCACTTTCAGTGAGAGCATCACTTTCTTGAGCCTCTTCATCACGCTCTTCAATCTCTGCATCCCTCTCTTCAGTCTCTGAATCCCTCTCGTGAGCCTCTGCATCACTCTGTTGAGACTCTACATCATTATCTTGAGCCTCTGCATCACTTTCTTGAGCCTCTGCAGAGGCTCAAGAGAGGGATGCAGAGGCTTAAGAGAGTGATGCAGAGGCTGAAGAGAGTGTTGCAGAGGCTTAAGAGAGGGGTGCAGAGGCCCAAGAGAGTGATGCAAAGGCTCAAGAGAGTGATGCAGAGGCTTAAGAGAGGGATGCAGAGGCTCAAGAGTAGGATGTAGAGGCTCAAGAGAGTGATGCAGAGGCTCAAGAGAGTGATGCAGAGGCTCAAGAGAGTGATGCAGAGGCTTGAGAGAGGGATGCAGGGGCTCAAGAGAGTGATGCAGAGGCTCAAGAGAGTGATTCAGAGGCTTAAGATAGTGATGCAGAGGCTTAAGAGAGTGATGCAGAGGCTTATGAGAGGGATGCAGAGGCTCAAGAGAGGGATGTAAAGGCCCAAGAGAGGGATGCAGAGGCTCAAGAGTGGGATGCAGAGGCTCAAGTGAGGGATGAAGAGGCACAAGAGAGGGATGCAGAGGCTCTTGAGAGTGATGCAGAGGCTCAAGAGAGGGATGCAGAGGCTTAAGAAAGTGATGCAAAGGCTCAAGAGAGGGATGCAGAGGCTCATGAGAGGGGTGCAGGAGTTCAAGAGAGGGATGCAGAGGCTCAGGAGAGTGATTCAGAAGCTTACGAGAGTGACGCAGAGGCTCAAGAGAGGGATGCAGAGGCTTAAAAGAGTGATGCAGAGGCTTAAGAGAGGGATGCAGGGGCTCAAGGGAGGGATGCAGAGGCTCAAGTGAGGGATGCAGAGGCACAAGAGAGGGATGCAGAGGCTCTTGAGAGTGATGCAAAGGCTCAGGAGAAGGATGCAGAGGCTCATGAGAGGGATTCATCACTCTCTTAAACCTCTGCATCCTTCTCCTGATCCTCTGCATCACTCTCTTGAGCCTCTGCATCACTCTTTTTAGCCTCTGCATCTCTCTCTTCAGCCTCTGCATAACTCTCTTGATCATCTGCATCACTCTCTTGAGCCTCTGCATCATTCTCTTGAGCCTCTGCATCCCTCTCTTAAGCCTCTACATCATTCTCTTGAGCCTCTGCATCCCTCTCTTGAGCCTTTGCATCACTCTCTTAAGCCTCTGCATCCCTCTCATGAGCCTCTGCATCCCTCTCTTGAGCCTCTGCATCCCTCTCTTGAGCCTGTTCATCCCTTTTTTGAGCCTCTGCATCCCTCTCTTGAGCCTCTGCGCCACTCTCTTAAGCCTCTGCATCACTCTCGTAAGCCTCTCCATCACTCTCTTAAGCCTCTGCATCACTCTTGTAAACCTCTGAATCACCCCCATGAGCCTCTCTATCACTCTCTTGAGCCCCTGCATCCCTCTATTGAGCCTCTGCATCACTCTCTTGAGCCTCTGCATCACCCTCTTTAGCCTCTGCATCACATTCTTAAACCTCTGCATCCCTTTCTTGAGCCTCTGCATCTCACTCTTGAACTCCTCCGTCCCTCTCATTAGCCTTTGCATCCTTCTCTTGAGCCTTTGCATCACTCGCTTACGCCTCTGCATCCCTCTCTTGAGCCTCTGCATCACTCTCAAGAGCCTATGCATCCCTCTCTTGTGCCTCTGCATCCCTCACTTGAGCCTCTGCATCCATCTCTTGAGCCCCTGCATCCCTCTCTTGAGCCTCTGCATCCCTCTATTGAGCCTCTGCATCCCTCTCTTAAGCCTCTGCATCACTCTCTTGAGCCTCTGCAGCACTCTCTTGAGCCTCTTCATCACTCTCTTGAGCTTCAGCATCCCTCTCTTAAGCCTCTGCAACACTCTCTTCAGCCACTGCATCACTCTCTTAAGCCTCTGCATCCCTCTCTTGAGCCTCTGCATCCATCTCTTAAGCCTCTGCATCACTCTCTTAAGCCTCTGAATTACTCTCTTGAGCCTCTGCATAACTCTCTTGAGCCCCTGCATCCCTCTCTCAAGCCTCTGCATCACTCTCGTGAGCCCCTGCATCCCTCTCTTGAGCCTCTGCATCACTATCTTCAGCCTCTTCATCCCTCTCTTGAGCCCCTGCAACACTCTCTTCCGCCTCTCATCACTCTCTTAAGCCTCTGAATCCCTCTCTTGAGGGTTCTACAAAACTCTATCGAACTTCTGCATCACTCTCTTGATTCTCTGCATCACCCTTGTAAGCCTCTGAATAACTCTCTTGAGCCTCTGCATCACTCTCGTGATCCTCTGCATCACTCTCTTGAGCCTCTGCATCACTCTCGTGATCCTCTGCATCACTCTCATGATTCTCTGCATCACTCTCATAAGCCTATGAATCACTCGCTCGAGCCTCTGCTTCACTCTCTTGATCCTCTGCATCCCTCTCTTGAGCTTCAGCATCACTCTCAAGAGCCTCTGCATCCCTCTCTTGTGCCTCTGCATCCCTCACTTGAGCCCTTGGATCCCTCTCTGAAACCTCTGTATCACTCTCTTAAGCCTCTGCATCACTCTCGTAAGCCTCTGAATAACTCTCTTTAGCCTCTGCATCCCTCTCTTGAGCCTCTGCATAACTCTCTTGAGCCTCTGCATCCCTCTCTTGAGCCTCTGCATCACTCTCTTGAGCCTCTGCATCACTCTCTTGAGCCTCTACATCCCTCTCTTGAGCCTCTGCGTCCCTCTCTTAAGCCTCTGCATCACTCTCTTGAGCCTCTGCATCACTCTCTTGAGCCTCTGAATCACTCTCTTGAGCCTCTGCATCCCTCTCCTAAGCCTCTGCAACACTCTCTTCAGCCTCTGCATCACTCTTTTAAGCTTCTGCAACACTCTTTCAGCCTTTGCATCACTCTCTTAAGCTTCTGCATCACTCTCTTGAGCCTCTGCATCCCTCTCTTGAGCATTTGCATCCCTCTCTTGAGCCTCTGCATCCCTCTCTGAAGCCACTGCATCACTCTCTTAAGCCTCTGCATCACTCTACTAAGCTTCTGAATAACTTTCATTAGCCTCTGCATCCCTCTCTTAAGCCTCTGCATCACTCTCCTGAGCCTCTGCATCCCTCTCTTGAGCCTTTGCATCCCTCTCTTGAGCCTCTGCATCTTTCTCTGAAGCCTCTGCATCACTCTCTTAAGCCTCTGCATCACTCTCGTAAGCCTCTGCAACACTCTCTTCAGCCTCTGCATCACTCTCTTGAGCCTCTACATCACTCTATGGAGCCTCTGCATCACTCTCTTCAGCCTCTTCAGAAAGTGATGCAGAGGCTCAAGAGAGTGATGTAGAGGCTCAACAGAGTGATGCAGAGGCTCAAGAGAGGGATGCAGAGGCTCAAGAGAGGGATGCAGAGATTGAAGAGAGTGATGAAGAGGCTCAAGAAAGTGATGCAGAGGCTTAAGAGAGGGATTCCGAGGCTCAAGAGAGTGATGCACAGGCTCAAGAGAGGGATGCAGACATTGAAGAGAGTGATGAAGAGGCTCAATAGAGTGATGCAGAGGCTTAAGAGAGGGATGACGAGGCTCAAGAGAGTGATGCAGAGGCTTAAGAGAGTGATGCAGAGGCTTAAGGGAGTGATGCAAAGGCTCAAGAGAGAGATGCAGACGCTCATGAGAGGGATGCAGAGGCTCAAGAGAGGGAGGCAGAGGCTCAAGAAAGGGACGCAGAGTCTTATAAAAGTGATGCAGATGATCAAAATAGGGATGCAGAGGCTTAAGAGGGAGATGCCGCGGCTCAAGAGAGTGATGCAGAGGCTCAAAACAGGGATGCAGAGGCTGAAGATAGTGATGCAGAGACTCAAGAGAGTTATGCAGAGGATCAAGAGAGTGGTGCAGAGGCTTACGACAGTGATGCAGAGGCTCAAGAGAGGGATGTAAAGGCTCTAGAGAGTGATGCAGAAGCTTAAGAGAGTGATGCAGAGGATTAAGAGAGTGATGCAGAGGCTCATGGGAGTGATGCAGAGGCTCAAGAGAGAGATTCAGAGGCTCAAGAGAGTGATGCAGAGGCTTAAGAGAGGGATGTTGAGGCTCAAGCGAGTGATGCAGAGGCTCAAGAGATGGATGTAGAGGCTCAAGGGAGTGATGCAGAGGCTCAAGAGAGTGATGCAGATGCCTAGGAGAATGATGCAGAGGCTCAAGAGAGGGATGCAGAGGCTCAAGAGAGTAAAGCAGAGGCTTACGAGAGTGATGCAGAGGCTCAAGAGAGGGATGTAGAGGCTCAAGAGACTGATGCAGGAGCTCAAGAGAGGGATGCAGAGATTGAAGAGAGTGATGAAGAGGCTCAAGAGAGTTATGCAGAGGCTTAAGAGAGAGATGCCGCGGCTCAAGAGAGTGATGCAGAGGCTTAAGAGAGTGATGCAGAGGCATAAGAGAGGGATGCAGGGGCTCAAGACAGGAATGCAGAGGCTCAAGAGAGTGATGCAGAGGCTTAAGAGAGTGATGCAAAGGCTCAAGAGAGAGATGCAGAGGCTTAAGAGAGTGATGCAAAGGCTCAAGAGAGAGACGCAGAGGCTCATGAGAGGGATGCATAGGCTTACGAGAGTGATGCAGAGGCTCAAGAGAGGGACGTAGAGGCTTAAGAGTGTGATTCAAGAGCTCAAGAAAGTGATGCAGAGGCTCAAGAGAGTGATGCCGAGGCTCAAGAGAGTGATGCAGAGGCTCAAGAGAGTGATGCAGAGGCTCAAGAAAATGATGTAGAGGCTTAAGAGAGGGATGCAGAGGCTCAAGAGAATGATGCAGAGGCTCAACAGAGTGATGCAGAGGCTCAAGAGAGGGATGCAGAGGCTCAAGAGAGGGATGCAAAAGCTCAAGAGAGGGATGCAGAGATTGAAGAGAGTGATGAAGAGGCTCAAGAAAGTGATGCAGAGGTTTAAGAGAGGGATTCCGAGGCTCTAGAGAGTGATGCAGAGGCTCAAGAGAGGGATGCAGAAATTGAAGAGAGTGATGAAGAGGCTCAAGAGAGTGATGCAGAGGCTTAAGAGAGGGATGCCGAGGCTCAAGAGAGTGATGCAGAGGCTTAAGAGTGATGCAGAGGCATAAGAGAGGGATGCAGGAGCTCAAGAGAGGAATACAGAGGCACAAGAGAGTGATGCAGAGGCTTAAGAGTGATGCAAAGGCTCAAGAGAGAGATGCAGAGGCTCATGAGAGGGATTATAAATAATAAATTATTTTCATGAAGTATTTTTTGGAATTCAGGAGACATTTTGAATTTTCCACTTTTTATCTTACCAGAAATATTTATTTTTCTGTGTGAAGAAATAAATATACTTTGTAATTTGGGAATCAAGAGTTTAAATATACATGATATTGATAGCAATTCATGGCTTAATTTTTCTCCATTATCGCCTAATTCCCATATATTTTCAGTTTCCAGTGTATTGAGAGCGGAAAATATAAGATCTGGAATGTTAGTCATCACACCATGTCTAGGAAGAAAAATGTTAGTATCACGTATATAAAACGTCATGTTAACTTCCCTGACTAATTCTGGTGGAAGGATAGTTTCAATGGGGATCACTCGACTTATGATTTGAATAAACCAATTAGTTAATCTACGGGGATCTAGAATAAGATTATTTTCTGTTGTAGATATATCTAGAAGAACCACTGGAAGACATCCCACAATACGTGTATCTTCTTCCTTTTGTTTGTGCTCCGTAAAAGTTGATTCCAAAGAAGTTAATGAATTCAATTTTAGTTTGAATAGGTCACTAATGTATTTACGATTGGCCCAAGTTATAATTACATCCCCTCCAGGAGTGTTGAGTATTTCTTTAATTGAAAGTGTACATGTTTTTTTATGGACATCATCTTCGTCTTTATACTGAAATACGATTTGTGAACTAGGTGGAGAGGCTACAAAAACATTTGATGGTTTTTTATGCCAGTTAAAATTCGTATCCATTTTTTTATGTAAAAAAAAACTTAAAATTATGTTTAAAAAAATGTTAACATTCATAATAATTTTAATAGCATCAGGGAGTGTGGATAGTAATGAACTTGAAGTTATTATCAAACCTGGTGTTGTTTTTGCCCGCCAATATAAAACACTGTTACTAGATTCACAGGAAAGATTGTTCTATAGCTTCAACTTTACAATTTATGAAAACATTTTCAATCAATTTTTAACTCTTTTGAATAGTTGTAAGCAAAAATGTCCTTTTGAAACATTTAATGGAATTTATAAACTTATTCGAATTATTAATCGACAACAAGAACTTATAAAAAAAATAAAATTTTTTAAAAAATTCTGATACAATAATATCCAATGATCATTTTGTATGGAAATATCCACATAAAGAAATTATTTCTGAACAAATTATTTTTTTCAAGGAAACAATTGAAATGTTAAATTCAATTAACAAAACAGAATTAAATCGTAGAGAATTGTGTGTATATATCAGTTTTATACATAGTACCATAAATACAATTATATCAGACATTGAACACACAGAAGTAGAATTAGATTTAATGTATTCTACAGGAATACTCTCAAGATATATTTTCAATCGTTTACCATTTGAAAAGGACTTAATTCAGATTCGAAATCGAAAAAAATTGATCTTTAATGATTCATCAATTGATGATTTAATGTCAATTTATTATAAACTCTGCCGGGTGTCAGTATATTATACTGATAACAGGTTTATATTAGTAGTTTATTTTCCCATAGTTACCACCAATAATCCACCTAATCATGGATTTTTGTATTCAGTAATACCAGTTTATACAAATGTTAACGAAAAATGGAGTGCATCTTTAGAAGTTGAAGATAACAAGTACTTAATGGTATTACAAACTGAAAGTGAATATTGGTATATGGTAATGTCAAAGGAAAACTTTGATGTTATTAATAGTACCTTAGTCATCATTAGTTTTTCATATTTTAATTTAAATTCACACAAATCTCACAATTGTATTAGTGCTGCTTTTAATCAATCTGATGAGGCTATTTTAGAATTATGTAATTATAAATTAACACAAAAATTCAATCCTATATTTATACCTATTGTACCTGGAATTTGGATTTATTCTATTAATAATATCTTAAAATTAAACATATTATGTGGTGGTAATATTAGTCATCGCTTATATCAACAACATATATTATATCCGGGTGTTAGTTTATTAGAATTGAATAGAGCATGCTATGCCTTTTCAAATTTTTCAGAAACATCATCTGATGGATTAAGATTATTTTATAATTATAATACGGTATTTTCACATCTAAATAAGATACTAATAAATACACATCAATCTACTAATTTCCTGAAAAAAATAATTGAGAACAATAATAATCCCAATACACACATGCATTTAATCGATGTGTATTATTTGTCAATAATAAATCAATATTTTATTATTTTATGTATATGCCTTATATCCATATTAATTATATATATAATTTTTTCTATATGTTTATGTCATTATTGTTATAAACACTATTGTAATGCTACTACTACTACTACTACTACAACTACAACTCCAGTTAACACTATGACTTTAACAACTAGTAGTAATACACAACCAGAATCCACCCCATTAATAATGTCATCCTTTTCATTACCCCCTAATCTTCCCCCCTATCCTCCTTTACCCCCTAATCTTCCCCCCTATCCTCCTCTACCCCCTCTCCCTCCTCCTCCCCCTCCTTCTTCTTCTTTTTCCTCTTCTTTTTCTTCTTCACCTTCTTTTTATCCTCTGCCTTCAGCCACTATATATATGAATGAGAATTCTATTTATGATTCACCACGTGAACATTATATGACAATGAAAGGAAATAAATAAAAATGATTACTATTATTTATTTTCTTATAATAATTTACTTATTTATATGTACAATAATTATAGGAGGTGAGGCGATACAAAGAAAAAGAAAGTTATTTCACTATGGTATAACAAGACAAAAAAATATATCGTCATTAGAATGGTATATTGATCAGGCTGAAAGCGATGATGCATTAGGTAATAATCCATTATTAATTTTATCAACATATGGACATCATCAGGATGACAATCATCATCAAGCCTGTAAAGTGTGGGAAGGTATGAAACTAAATCAGTGTTGTATATTTTTACCTTATCCTTTATATTCTAAAGAAGGTAATGAAATATTACCAGCTAGTGCCTCCTGGCAGGATGGATATTGGTTTGAAATATCTCCTACTAATCCCCTAAAAATACCTACAGTTCCAGTATGTTCAACCACATTAGGTAAATTAATATGGCAAGATTACAATTTCACGTGTGAATGTACAACTCATGGATTATTTAGTGGAAAACATTGTGATCAATCCACGTCCAAACTTACTATAGATAATGGATGCAAAAAAGTTGGATGGATTCATGATCTGAATATTGTAGATATATCTAAATTTAATCCAGTCAAAGAAGGCATATGTGTAGAATGTTCTATTCCTGAAACAGTACCGAATATAGAAGGAATGGAACCTTCTTGTATCCATGTTCACCTTAATAATAATTCTTCCTCTCTAGACATAACCACCACCACCACGACTACTAACTCTTTATATAGAACAAATGTTCCATCTGATACCAAGGCACCTTGCGTGTACGACGCGTTAAATGAAAATAATTACAATGAAATTAATAAATATGTAGAAGGATATGGTTGCTCATGTGACTATTTCAGTGGTTACGTTGAGGTTTTAATTCCTTCATTAATTGGCCTGTTTCGTGAAAAAAATTTGATTAGTAATGCCTGTGTGAAAATTGGTCATAACACAATGGACCCTCATCGAGTTGATTTGGCTTACTATACACTAGAGAATGGTGGCAAACCTTTACAAATGCACACTTACTATGAACTCGAACCCCTTTTCCAACCCCTGATGTCTAAAGCCAAATCAACATTAAAAAGTGATGTTGAATTTATTATAGATCAACCGGCAATAGCAAAGGTAAATGCCTGTGATTGGATGAATCGTCACATTAAAGCTGATCCACACCAAAAACTATGGCGTTTGAGACATGATGAACAAGGAGATGACTGGCCTGTGGTTCATAAGACAAAATTGATTAATCATTATAGGCGCCGGCAAGAAACTTATCCCCTATATATCTATCGATTAGCGGTTAGTCCTGGATATGAAGACAAGCATTTTTATGAGACGACTGACGATCGTCGACTATCTAATGCTATTTGGGGCCATCCAATTGTATTCAGCTATTACTCAGAGAGTATTTGGCATGAACTTACTACCCTTAATCCCTTGGGAGTAACTGAGGGGTGGTATTTTGGTTTAACTATGCTCACTCAACCAGGTCATATAGTTCGACTAGATACACGTGGACAATTTAGGAACCCAGGTGAGGTTATACCTAATGTGGTTCCACCTGATTATCATGATTTAATTGACCCCCGGCAACCTATTGCTCATCCAGGTATATTATATATTACGTATGTGGTTAATACTTAATCTCTCTCTCTCTCTCTCGACTTGATTTGACCTTTAACACATTGATCTCCTTAGAGCCACACGCTGTGCATGGTCCAACACCCAGCCCCACTACCCCTCTTGACTACGATAACTGCGTCGCCAGGGAATCCCAAAAATTCCCCTGTGACTACTATACCCACAGGCCAGGGAATATAAATATATCCCTGTGACTATAGATCGACTCACGTGCCAGGAAACATACCCCTGTGACTACGAATTAATAAAGTACATTGAAGAAATGGAAAGACAATCAGATGACAAACAGCCAACAACGCCACCTCCCCTTTCTATATATTTTAATGAAGTATTTCTACCTATAAACCAGGAAGAATCTAATAATAGTGATAGTAGCATCAGTAGTAGTATCAGTCTAAATGATGTTGATGTTAATAATCTTTTAGAAATCAATAACTTCAGTAGTAAGAGATTTAATAAGATTGTAAATAGCTACCTCATGTTTGAAGAGGATAATATAATTAAATTATATTTTGTAAATGTAATGAAAATGTTGGTTGATAATAGTAGTAATATTAATAACGTTATTTTAAAATATTTCATTTATGTTTTAAGTCTTTATTGTATTTCTATGTATTATTTTTACAATATTTATAACATTTTTAGTGTTATATCTTTAAAAGTAGTAACTAGAGATGATGTGAATTTTTTAAAAATGTTTCAAAACAAAAATATACAAACATTTAAGTATATTTGTAAGAGTCAAGATAAAATTAACATTCTGATAAATAATCCTATTCTGTCCCTCAACAAAAACATTTACAATAGTTTATGCCATATAATGTTTATTGTAAAATTTAGAGGTCAATATATTAGCGACATGTACAACCAAATGTTGTTTACAATATCAACAAAAATAGTTGAAGGGGAAAATGGACTTTATTTTTTTCAAAATTTGGAGTGTGATAAATTTAATATCGAAAGATGGAATCCGGATAAACTATTTCAGTTAAAATCAGCTTTATTATAAAGATTCCTGCCTTTTCGGAGGAATTTCAGTATTATCTTCATTCTTTCTCTTTTGTGAAATAAATTGTGGACGGTGGCTAAATAATGGAACCTGATTACTTTTTACTCTAATTATTTGTGAATTAATATTTTCATTGTTTACTTCTGGGAAATAGACTATACCGTCATCATCAAGAAAAATTCCATTTTCTTTATCATATTTAAGATCTACAGTGAGTTCATTTTTATGCTTAATTTTAATTATTTTCTTTTTATATATATATATATGTCCATCTGTTTTAATCCGGTAAATAAATTCTTTAATGTTGGGATGTGTCATTTGATAATAACAATTTTCAAACTGTATATATATTAGAAACATATATAAATAATTATAAAATAGTACCACACATTTTATCCAAATCACTTTGGTCAAAATTACTTTTTCCAAGACATAGAAAGTATGGTGCTAATTCAATCATACAAGGAGAACACACACTTAAATACTTACGATGATCACCCACAAAATTACTTGGTTTACGCCAATTAAACCGAAATGATATCTTGGCTGTACGATAATTACATAGAGTGCAGGATGTTGTTTGTAATTCTATTTGATTAGCCTGAGACATTAAAAAAACAAAACCTTTAAATGTATCATTTCTAAATGATGATACACTCAGTCCTGCAATCATCACATCGATTCCACAACCTTGACATACATGAACAAATTCAGTTAAATTTTCTGGATAAAACAAATGAGCATCGTCGATAAAAATAGTATCAAAGTGAAGAATATAGTCTTTATAATCTAAGTAAGTTTCACTCCGGATTTGGATTTCAGTCGGAATTATTGATCGACATTTTATTTGTTTTAATTGTACACATCTAGGCAAAATCAAAATGGTTTTATTTTTATTTTCTCTGCAATGTGTTTCAGTAAGTTGCAAAAGTCGAGACGATTTTCCTGAGGCCATTAAACCAGTAATAACTGTCAAAGTGCCCTCTCGGTTTTCGTGTTTATTAAACAAACTGACAATAGTTTTGTATTTATCCAAAACCAATGACTCTCTATGGTGGTGGTCTTTAGAAATATTTTCAGGGGAGTTTTGTATTCCCCAAACCTCTTTTATTGATGTTCCATTGAATGAGTAATCCAAATAGGTATATGGAATTCGATTATAGGAAATGGGATGTTCCTTAATTATTTCATCCATGTGGCTAACATCAAAATCCAACAAAGTCTCATCAAACTTATATATAAGCAATGTTTTTCTAACATCTTTCAATGTAAGAGAACCTGTCAAAATAGAATTTAGTATTGATTCACTTAGATTACAAAGAAGTATAATATGGGCATTGCGAAATTCAGATTCCAAATGACCATATTCCTCATCCTCATGCTCCATTGGATCATATATCCAGCTAGGGGATACCGCATTTGCAGTTAGACGAATATCATACTTAAGTTGCACACAATTGGAACCCATACACAAACTGTAAATCTTAACTTGGGGTATGTCCAAAAAACATTTGTCAGCATAATAAATAATTTCTTTTCCTAGTCTGTCTATTAATTCAATTGGAGATGTAATAAGGGTGGATTTAGTATCATCTGCCATGATTATGAGATACCCCGGTCCGAGCTTAGTTCAGGACAGCTGGAATAATTATAACTTATAGTCTTAATAAATACCTTTTATATTATTTATCATATTAAAAAATCTTATGCTAAAACATGAATAGTTCTTCTAATAATCTAATAAATTTTAAAGTTGTTGGGAATGATATGATTACTAACCCTTTACAGTTTCCTATCAATTCTACTGATGACATTACAAAATTTTTAAATACTACGTTAATTCCGGGAAATTTACCCATTCTCACAGATAATGATACATTAAATTATGTTACCAAAGAAACTCTAGAATCTCTTATTAATTCTTTGACACAACTATTGATTAGTCTTCCTGTTTTCCCTGCCAGACCAGCTTTAGAGTGGACTAAAAATGTGGAGAATGAATTAATTTTAAATATAATTGACGATTACATTAAAAATTGTCAGCATCTAAATGAAGAAGCTCATTTAAAAGAATCAACAAAGAGGGCTGAAGAAATCAGTAAATTATATGATGAAAAACTAAAAAATCTTACAAATTCTGCACAAACAATCCCACCCATAATATATGCACAACCACCTCCACCACCACCAACCCAACTGCCCCTACATACACACTCTTCATTCCATTATTCACCCCATCAACAATTCCCTAGTTCTTATTATCAATGTCAGTGTCAATATACCCCCACTTCTCCTTACTGTTATTATCATTCCCATCCTCCTCTAACAAGTGTTGTTACCTCTTCTCCTCCTCCTCATCCTTCTCCTCCTCCCCCTCCCCCTCCCACTGTCAACCCCACCCATACTCATCAAAATCCTTATATACCACAATCTCCCAATACCCAATTACCATTCACCTCTCAGTCATCACCACAGCAGCAAACATCCCAATCCTCCCCACCACCACAATCTTCCTAAAATGGCAGATGTATTGAAAAGACAAAAAATTAAACTTCCATTTATGGCCCATGATATGTATATATATGTTGAATATTCATTACATGAGACAAATGTAAATATCCCTGTAGATGATCAGGAAAGCATATTCTACATATCTAACAAGGGAGTTGGTATGAGTCTGCATAACAAGAAAACTGGAAATTATTGTCGAATTGTAAAACTTGCCATATATAATTTGAATGATAAAAAAATTATAGAAAAATGTTCCAACCAGTACTCTTCGCCAGGTTTTATTGCTGGTTATGAGGTGATTGAATGCCTATTGTTTGCTGCTAAAACCATTGCTACTGAACACAATGTTTTTTCCATAATTCAACGTCCAGTTTTCATTGTGTGTAATGAAAGATTAATTATTGATATTTTGCATTATATAATAACAAATCTAATGATTAACGATGTATGGTGTAATGAATGGAAATGTGTTCCTAAAGCTAAAGATAAAATCAAAATCATATTATGGACATTTACAAATTTATCTGATTGGATGGAAGCCAAACGTTTATTTAAAACTGCTGTTGTTCATAATTCCCAATTAAAATACTCTCTCTCTCATACGACCAACCTATCCCAGTTAAATTTTCGTAAACTTCAAGATATTTTACCCAGTTACTATAAAAATGTAAGTCGCGAAAAGAGACATGCCCATATAATTAATCGGCATAGACAACCCATTGTAATAAAGCCTAGAATATATGTGAATTTCAATCCTCAGGATGAATTTGGAACAAATATTACTACTCAATACAATAATTGTCTTAAGGTTTTTAACAGGTAATAAATAATAACTTATTGTTTAATTAATTTTATAGTTTTAGTTAAAACTTTTATGTGATTATTTGAATATAAATTTAATAATGATGGATTACTTTTCCCTAATGATTTATAATATCGGGCACTATGAACTGCTTCATATACAATTAATTTAAAAAGAAATAAATAGTCTTGGTATGTTACAGAATCCCCCCACTCCTGCCATATGATTGCTTCATTTTTAGTTGAACGACATCTTTTCATTTGATTAAAAATTGAAACAAGATTTGTTTCTTCATGTAAAATGGCGTTTTTTAAAATGTCATGTTTACTGATTGTCCAACAAGATATGAGACCTAAATTATAGTCACTTCCAAAAAATATAAAATACAATACTGTTAAACTAAATAGTTGTTGAGAATTTATATTTAATTTAACCATAATATGATTATAATTGTTTAATCCAATGCATGATTGTCCATTATATGGTGGGATAACCAACATAACACGATCATCCTCTCGAAGAATGTACATTGCTGATATATCAGAGTCATTACTTATAATTATGTAACGGGAATTTTTATTTAAAATTTTATTAATAAAACGAAATAGAGTTATTTCACCCTCATTTTGTTGATCAAAAGGTAATGATTCAGTTGATAATAGAAATATGATATTAGGATGTTGAATGTCCATTTTTTTTTTTATCATTGCAATTGTACATTTTTCTAAGGATAATTTTTCATGGGGAGAAAGAATGGAAAAGGGGTCAGATTTTTGTTGATTGCTACGATTTTTTGTAAAGAGAGACTTTCCATCCATAACAAAGTGTATTATCATATTATTACAAGTTCTTCCCTTATTATTAGTATTAGTATTAGTATTATGATCATCATCATCATCATCGGTGTTATTGTTACTTAGTAAATTCATGAGAATATCACAATAGGCACAAATTATATTACATACTTTTTGGGCTGTAGCATTGATATCAATTGTTCCAACTTGTTTCCCTTTTATGGTATGTGCATGGAAAAAACTGAACCATCAATCCCAATATATTTTAAATGGCTAAGACCTGAAGGAAAGAATTTCTTTAAATATTGATTTAGCTCTTTGTCATTTTGAACAGTTAACATTATCTTGGTATTAGTTAAACATTTGTTGAAGAAATGAAGACCCATAATATTGTATAAAAAATAAGCTTTTGTAAGTTCTTATATAATAGTTGAGATAAAAATATATAAATTATATTTTTAAATTAATGCTTCATTTCCAGAATCATCGGGTGAATGAAATAATAACCACCTCCAGAAGAAACATGTGAAAATGGACAAATTTAAAAAAAAAAACTTTGTTTTGAAGAAGTCTTCTAAAGAACAAAATCTAGAGCCCCGGAAAAGTGTAACCAACTTAAGAAGGACAGAAGGCCCCATTGAAGACCGACAGACGGCCCAAGAAGACAGGAAGAAGTCTTCTAAAGTACAAAATCTAGAGCCCCGGAAAAGTGTAACCAACTTAAGAAGGACAGGAGGCCCCATTGAAGACCGACAGACGTCCCAAGAAGATGGGAAGAAGTCTTCTAAAGAACAAAATCTAGAGCCCCGGAAAAGTGTAACCAACTTAAGAAGGACAGGAGGCCCCATTGAAGACCGACAGACGTCCCAAGAAGACGGGAAGAAGTCTTCTAAAGAACAAAATCTAGAGCCCCGGAAAAGTGTAACCAACTTAAGGACAGGAGGCCCCATTGAAGACCGACAGACGTCCCAAGAAGACGGGAAGAAGTCTTCTAAAGAACAAAATCTAGAGCCCCGGAAAAGTGTAACCAACTTAAGAAGGACAGGAGGCCCCATTGAAGACCGACAGACGTCCCAAGAAGACGGGAAGAAGTCTTCTAAAGAACAAAATCTAGAGCCCCGGAAAAGTGTAACCAACTTAAGAAGGACAGGAGGCCCCATTGAAGACCGACAGACGTCCCAAGAAGGCCGGAAGAAGTCTTCTAAAGAACAAAATCTAGAGCCCCGGAAAAGTGTAACCAACTTAAAAAGAACAGGAGGCCCCATTGAAGACCGACAGACGTCCCAAGAAGGTGGGAAGAAGCGAAAACGGATGTTTTCTAAAGAAGAACAAAATCAAGAGGTAAATGAAGAAGCTAAACCAAAATCTGGAAATTTTATAGAAAAGATTAATCCCAAAAATATCCAAGTAAAAGAAAAATATATTGGGTGTTGTTGTTTACATGATAAAGTTATATCAAGACAATTTGCTATTGTAGACGGAAGAATTAATATCCTAAATAACAGGTTGAATTTTATAAATGAAAGATTGGATATTGTTATGGAAAGTAATAGAGAACAAAACATTAAGAAAATAAATACGTTATTGAATAATATAAATGAGAAATTGTATATTTTGGAAAAAGAGAAAAAAGAATTAAGATCCTAAATATTATATGGGATAATTAATTTATATGAGAAATTTGATATTTTGAAAGTCATAGAGATTTACATTATTAGATGGGTAGTAGTATATAGTATAAAAGAAGTATGTATATGAACCATTAACACAA
Organism: Procambarus clarkii; assembly: GCF_040958095.1. Lineage (NCBI taxonomy): Eukaryota > Metazoa > Arthropoda > Malacostraca > Decapoda > Cambaridae > Procambarus > Procambarus clarkii. Next base: position 1,879,828 of record NC_091214.1, on the reverse strand, counting down.
AGAGGAGTTGAAGAATAAGTAACAAAAATGGTTGAAATATATGAAATAATACCTAACGCTGAAATAAATTCTGAAATAGATAATTTTACTTCTATGTTTCTTACACCAGAATTAAAGGATAGATTTATGAACAAATATTCTTCAATGATCAATTTTGATATGTGTATTAGAGATATGGTATGGGAGTTATGTGCTACCCCACTTATTCCAACTTATGTCCAAAAAGAAATTGAAGATTTGTTGTTAACAAAAGCCATTAAAGAAAAATATATAAATAATACTGATTTAAAATTTATTCTTCGTATAAAAGACCAAACAATTGAAACGGATAAAAAAGTTTATATTAAGGTTGAGGAATTTACCCATTTTTTATGGAATAAAGTCAAAATTCAAATACATTTTGAAATGATAAGTTACCAATGACATCTATGCCAAGAAATTTATCAAAAGATGAGTAACGAACTAGATTATTTTTTCTTACAACCCAATATTATTGGTGCATATGAATTAAATAAATTATCACTTGTAGCATCTTTAGCTTACACACTACAGAATCTACATAAAATGTCATGGCATGCATCCAGTTTTCAATTTATATACGACCACAAAAAAGAGATTAAGTATTATCCTCAAATTGTAAATGGTATTAAACAAGAAATGTCTAATTCTTGGCTTTATATGAGTTTACTTAATGAGATGGTATATAAATGTAACCATAAATATAATGGTCAAATAAATGTTGTTTCCCTTAGAAATTTAGCCAAGTTCTCTAAAAAAACACTTGTTAATTATACAGAAGAAGAAAAAATAATTATTTTGAAAATAGTTAGAGATATTAAAAAACAAACAATGTCAGAGTGTTCATGGTTTTGTTTAGGGTTACTTGATTCATTATGTATGTAGTTAGTTATATGTTCTATTTTTAGTCAATTTTGTAATTGTTATAAATACAACATAATAAAATATATAGCTGTTTTATTTGTTATTTTGTTACCTAAAGATCAGCAATATAAAAAAATATTAAAAAAATAGAGAATGTTTATATGTCAAAAAGAAGTTAATTCCTTAAAAGAATGTGCTTTCAGTTATATGCCTTTTTCCTATGAAAGTTGGTCGTGGAGTATTAATAATTCCTCAGAGAATAATTCAAAATTTGATGAATATTATTACCTTCCACTACATGACAATAAAGGATTTTATCAAATTGTTACCATGTTTCTCAAATATTGTAGCCAAATATATAATTCACTCTCTAATGATAAAAACCATAATCATAATGAATATATAGCAGGAAGATGCCGACTACGCCTATTACCAGGACTCTTGCTCTTAGGTTATGATATTTTGAAAAGAAAGAAAGGTATAGTATCTTTCTCATTTTTCACCAGTGATTTGCCATGCACTTGGGTTATTCCAACCTCGATTTCTAATTTTTCTGAAATTGTTACCAATCCAGGTTGGATTGCAACTACAATGCTAAAACCTAAAATACCACCTGTTTTTAATTTACCCCACCCTATTAGTATCTTCAGTCTTGCTGACAGTGGTTTAGTAGTAGCTTATCATTGGTCATCTATTCTCTTTTTGCTCTTAGAACCCATATTGGTGATACCTTCTTCTCAGCTTCAATCTAAAAATCTAAAGGGTAAGTGGGATCCACATCAATTAGTAAATAAAAGTAAAAAATATCTTAATGATAAAGAAGCAAGTTTAAAACTTCTCGGTTCTCATTATATCATTCAATATTTTCCCAAGTCTCATCTTAATGAAAATACATTTTCTATTGCAGTCTTTCACTCAAAGCATTTACCGATCAACCAAGAACTACAACACGATTCATTTCAACCCTCAGATTTTATGAAATCCCTCATTTGGGGTATTTCTCTTCTACAACTGAGTCAAGAAAGTCTGAAATAAATAATGGCAACAAGTTCTTATTCCTTTCTACCACATCCTCCTCCTCCTCCTCCTCCTCCTCCTCCTCCTCCTCCTTATTCAATCATAAAACTGCAAAGTAGTGATGGTGATATTTTTGAAGTAGAATATGATATTATCAGACAGAGTGGTGTTATAAAAACCATTTTAAATGATTTGAGTGATGATACCAATGATGAAGCTATTCCTCTTCCAAATGTAAACACTATTATTTAAAAAAAAATAATTGAATGGTGTGGTTACCATCACAATAATAATGATAGTTCTATAAAGTCATTTTCAAAATGGGATTTTGATTTTTTTGAACAAGATACATTGTTGCCAATAATTTTGGCAGCTGATTACTTAAATATTAAAGATCTAACTGACAAAGGAATCAAAATGTTTGCCAATATTATTAAAAAATTGACAGTAGAAGAAATCAGAGAAATATTTCATATAACTAACGATTTGACACCTGAAGAAGAAGAAGAAATTATTAAAGAAACTAACTGGTGTAAATTTATATAATTATAAGACCAGAAAGGATGTAAAGAATAATTACTGTGGAGTTCGTAAACCGTAGACTTTTTATTAATGGTTAATGAAGGCAGAGGACATGACCTCTTGGGTGTTAGTAATAATTAGATGCTAGAAATTAGGTTTTGAAGATTTACTTTAAGGAGAAAATACAATATTTGATAATAGCTGTTGATATGTATTAATTAGATCCATATTAAATGATTATAGTAAGTAACAAACAGTACACTGATGAGGAAACATTATATACTTATATAGTCTGTTGATATGCATACTCCTTTTTCTTCTTATAATTATTCTCTAAATATTCATTATATTTTTGAATACACCAATCATATGACATCAAATATACATAATATATTATCATTAACAAAACAAAAGAAGTTATTGAATAATGTAAGATAATAATAAAATATTCATCATTATTATCATTTATTACATTTTCACTAACTTCTACTGAGAATGTACTCTATTCCGTTAACACCAAAGTGGTATTTTCATAAATTACCATTTTTAATTACTTATTTGGAAAGACTAAGGAGACTCAGGGGTAGGTAGGAACTTGTGTTAATCTCCTTTCCCATACAACTCCTTTATATAGCTATCAAACAAATATATATCATTATTATTTTTTATTTATAGACAGGTACACTATTTTTCGGGTAATCATTATTTGTTTATGTTGTAATTTATGGAAAACAATTGGATTTTGGTGCAGGGTGACGACCACTATCAGTGTCCATGATTAGAGGTAATCACACACAGGAGCCTAATGTAGAAAGATGTAACCAGAATGAAGCTAATATTGCCGAAGTTTCACTGAAAGGAGAGAGCGTGGAGAATAAGGCGGAGAGTTTAGCCAAGTATATTGTGTTTTCACTGATGGAGAAGACAAAGGCGACAACTAATGATAAAGTTGAAGAAACACTCCTCAGATGTATCAAGACGATGGTGCACAGTCACGAAAAACAATTTAAGGGAATATTTAAAAAATTGGACATTACTCATGACACTGGATATGTGACATTTGTTGGAGTTTTCAATGAACTATTTGAAGGTGAAAAGATGGCTATTACTTGGGGCAGGATAATTGCACTATATGCTTTTGGTGGACAGATGGCTTTGTATTGCAAAGACAAAAATATGGAGGACTTGAGCGAAAAAATAGCAACATTTATGAGCAAATATGCCAGTGAAATAGTGGCACCATTTGTTTTGAGAGCTGGTGGATGGATAAAAATATGTGAAGAATTTCCAGCAGAAGAAGGTGATACGTTGCTGGTTTAGATATCATTGTCCCTGCAGGTGTATAAAGCCTCTCTCTCTCTCTCTCTCTCTCTCTCTCTCTCTCTCTCTCTCTCTCTCTCTCTCTCTCTCTCTCTCTCTCTCTCTCTCTCTCTCTCTCTCTCTCTCTCTCTCTCTCTCTCTTACTCTCTCTCTCTCTCTTTCTCTCTTTCTCTCTATCTCTCTCTCTCTCTCTCTCTCATTCTCTCTCTTTTTCCTCATCCACAATAACTTGAACTTCCCCAAAGTCAGATAGAAGAAAATTATAAAATTGAAAATTATTGGCTACATGGCCATGTATGATATATAAGACAACCCTCAACCTTATATTCCTTATATTAGTTCTCCACTGTGAAGGGAAGAGACCTCGCTTGGAGCTCGTATATATATACTATATATATATATATGTAAAAGTGTAAAAAGTATTATTAAAACATATAGTTTTTCATTTCAACAGATATCATTAATCTTTATGGACACTCAGAGTTTCAGTGCTGGAATAGAAACTTTTCTACAAATGGGGGAACAGGAACCTCTAGTCATGGATGAGGTAAAAAAAAAAATAAAAAAAAAATTAACTATATCATCATCTGAGACTCATTACAAATTTTCATAAGATTGTGATTTTTCATAAGATTGTGATTTGTCATAAGATTGTGATTTTTTATTTTTTTTGTCATCTTATAAGGTAAATGTGGTACGATTTGATATGAGATTACAATTCGAGGGGGACAGCAAGGACCAACACTCCCGAGGCACAGAGCGCCGGTGCAGGTGCAGTAGGCGCAGCAAAGACCAGCACTCCCGAGGCACAGAACATCGGCGTAGCAAAGACCAACACTCTCGAGGCACAGAGCGACAGCGCAGCAGGCGCAGCAAAGACCAACACTCCCGAGGCACAGAGCGACAGCGCAGCAAAGACCAACACTCCCGAGGCATAGAGCGACAGCGCAGCAGACGCAGCAAAGACCAGCACTCCCGAGGTGGAGAATGGAGGCGCAGTAAAGACCAGCACTCCCGAGGCGGAGAATGGAGGCGCAGTAAAGACCAGCACTCCCGAGGCGGAGAATGGAGGCGCAGTAAAGACCAGCACTCCCGAGGCGGAGAATAGAGGCGCAGTAAAGACCAGCACTCCCGAGGCGGAGAATAGAGGCGCAGTAAAGACCAGCACTCCCGAGGCGGAGTAAAGACCAGCACTCCCGAGGCGGAGAATGGAGGCGCAGTAAAGACCAGCACTCCCGAGGCAAAGACCAGCACTCCCGAGGCAAAGACCAGCACTCCCGAGGCAAAGACCAGCACTCTCGAGGTGGAGAATGGAGGCTCAGTAAAGACTGTCACCTCCTTGAGTTATCACAGAGTAGCGGCGCTCCAAAGACCAACTTCAATCATGCTGCTCTTACACCACCACCTGTGCTGACCTGATGCTAGGAGAAAGAGGAAGGGTTGAATTGTACTTACCTCAGTACACGCATGAGGTTTCAGCAGGTGAACACCTTTCTGTTGTAGTTCTGAAATAATTTTAAAAATAATATAATCACGTGATACGACTCCTTTTGAATTTTAATTTATTCCTAGATATTATTTTCACTCTTAAGGTTTTCTTTATAGTTAAAAATGAATAATAATAATAATAATAATAATAATAATAATAATAATAATAACCTCTTTAAAAAAAAGAGAAAGAGGAAAAAGAAAAAATTGAAAATTTTGTCTCAATGGCATATTTCCCATCAAAAGGAGGAATTTACAGTCCCAGTGAAAATGAAGAATCTAATAATAAAATTAGAAAAAACAAAACAGCTGCAACAACAGCAACAGAATCTAAACCAACACCAACACCAAGAACAACTAGTGAAAGAAAAAGTGAACAAAATCGAAGAAAATCTCAACAACAACAACAACAACGTCGATACCGCATACCATTTGTCAAAACAGCAGGTGGACTCTTACCCTCTAGTGACGCATATCGTGTAAACCGAGATGGTTACATTAAAAACGAGAAAAATCACTTTAATAGGGATGTTTATATTGATGATTATGATTTAGAGGAAAGAACGCGAATAGCTAGAGTTGAAAGACGTTTACAGTATATTGAGGAGTGTTTAGGTAAGAGTAACATCATTAAAGCTGAACCAATAACAGCTTTAATTTATACACATGAAAGTGCTCAATTTATTATAAATAAAGTTTATCATAACTGGATTAGATTTATGGGACATGTGGCTCAGCAACTTATGTCTAGAACAATTGAAAATTTGTTTGGAGCTGCTGATCAATATTTGTTTGAGGGTTGGTTTGAAATTCAAAAAAATTTAAGATCACCCCCACTAAATTATCATTTTATCGACTATAAGGAAAATGTATTAGAAGTAAATAAGGAAATTTTGAATTTGGCGTTAGAAGGTGATAGAGATCAAAATGGTAAACTCCTCTATCCTCAAGATTGTGAGTATATTAATCTTTATTTGGACAATACTACTAATAATGTGTATATTTTTTATTTAATAAATGAATTCATAAACATATATAAAACAAAAACAGATGATGATAAAAATTATATAAACAAGGATAATGATCGGTCTCTTGTAAGTGGCCTAGATGCTTATAGTTTGGTTATGCCTGGAGCTGATAAACGATATAAGGTGTTAGGTTCCCATCGTATTTTATATAATACATTTGTAAATATGTCTAATGGAGAAATGTTCAACACTAGTCTAAATGGAATGGGAATGTCAGCTCTTAACGTCTGTGTTATTATTGTTCATGCCATGATTCATTTAAAATGTTTACTTGATAAAAATATACTTCCCACTGAGAAAATGCGACATTCTAACAAACATTTCATTGAAGAAGTAATAAAACATGTTCCTTCCACATTATTCGGGCATCCCATGTTACCAATTGTTACCTTCAAAGACCAATAAAAAAACAATTTAATAACAATTTAATTAATTTTTAAAAAATAAGAAAACAATGTCGTGGAATATGACTACAAAGCCACTTTTATCATATTTTCCTTCTGATATAACTAGTGATACTAATGTAATTATTAAAACTAGTGACACTACGTCAACAATAACAACAACAACAACAACAACTACATCCACTGCAACATCTACAATTACTACTGATATATTGTCACCAATAAACAATGATGACAATAGTAATAATAATAATAATGATGATAATATTAATAATTATTTTAACAGTAAACAAATGTTAGATACTGAAGATTTTACTCAAGATATGTTTTTTTTATAAATATGTACGATATCTTAACGAGGAAAAAAGAGCACCAGCTCTTCTTGTTTTTGATTTCGATAATACATTAGCCATATATGATGAACAACAACATTTACAACTGAATTTGTCAGATAGTTTTCCCTCAGTATATACACGGCCATTTTTATATGAGATGTTAGATTATATGAAAGCCACCAACAAACACAATATTCTTATTTTATGGACAGCAGGAAAACGATCATATATTCAAAATGTTTTAACTTTATTGAACATGTGTCAATATTTTACACATATTTTAACGTATTATGACTGTGTTTTATCTAAAAATAAATATGGTGTTAGTAAGTCATATAAATATATTGTCAATAAATACCCTAAATATTCAGATATGAGAGCCATACTGATAGATAACTGGGCTGTTTATAATGCTTTGGGAAGGAAAAGAAAGAGTTATAAGACAAATTATGATGATGGAATAGTCAAACAGCAATACAGTCGACTGATATCTATCAAACCTTATACCATATATGACGTGGTGAAAGAATTTGGGGCTTTCAATATACCCCCTCATCAAATAAATGATATTGATATGTTCATTCGTTCTAAAGGCTTAAACGGCAAAACCAATAATAATTATAATCATAATAATAGAACAGATTCATCCACACCAGGAAAATTAGACCAGTACCCATCATATGGGGACACAGCTCTCTTATCCTTAATATGTTTCTGTGAAAGAGAAATCTTTGGGATAGTAGCAACTCCGACTATACAAAACAAAAGAAGTATAAACAGTGACTACTATATTATTATGCTTGAAAACGATCAGTTATCATTGATAAATAGAAACAAGGTAGAAAATAGTAATATGATCAGAAGTAGACAATGCCGTCCCCTTATATGGATACAAATTTCGACTTAATGATGGTAGTACTATTAATATCTATTTTATATTTCTTTAAGTTTGATTAAGTAGGTACTCGTGGGATTATGCCTGAAAGCTTCTAAGGCAGAATCCCGGCTGGAGAAGCAACAATATGGTGTTCAGCTGACATTGGAATGGTCAAAGAGCGATTGGTTTGTAACCCTAGGACTCAATGATCGTTAGTCATCTTGTGTTAATTCATCATCATCATCATCATTCATTCCATATGTTTTTATTTCGGATATGATTTTTTCTATTAATTCAAGTTGGTTATTTAACATTAATTCTTGTTCATGTATAGTGTCAATAGTTGAAAGGTTTACCCTTTTCCATAATTCATTTTTACTTTCCTCTGTTTTTCTGTAAATTTCTTCAATGTTGTTTTTATAAATTTCTTGAGAGTTTTTTAGTTGCCATTGATAATGTTCATGTAACTGTTGTATACAAAATTTATTATTGTTTTCCAATTGGTTTACATTATTTTGAAATGTGTTTTGAATTTCATTTATTTTTGAATTAGAGATTGTATTCATATTTACACAACTTTTTATGAGTTCATTCATGCGTTTGCATAACAGAAAACAAAGGTAAATCAATTGAGTGTAGATTGAAAATGGTGTATAAAGATGACTACGTTCAAGGGCAAATAGAAACTGTTCAAATAATTTATATACACCAAAAATTCTGTCCATGAGATTGGGTTCATCCATATTTTCGTTTTCAAGTTCATTGATTGCACAATGTATAAGGTTGGTTAGTAGATCGTTAATGAGGGATGAACCTACTATTTGGTCAATATTATCGGTATTTTTAAAGAATTCATTTAATTTGTGAAGATTTTCTTTCGGTTTAAATTCTTTCATATCATTTTTCTTATCTTCTTGTAATGCTAATTTGAACAGCGTTGAACATATTATCAAAGGAAATGGGTTTAGTCTCTCTGGACTATTTTCATTTTCGGGTATAATTTTAATTTCATTTACAAAGAGTGTTTTGAGAATAGATTTTTCAAAGTCTAAATAAATTTGAAAAGCTTTTTTATATTTTTTATTTTTAAGGGCATCATTAAGATTAATAATATCCAAGGTTGATTTTGAAGTCATTTTTTTTATTTTATTTTACTTTGTTAATTTGGTTGTTTTATGGACTCAATAAACTCGTTGTGATCTTTCATTTCAGCCAAAAAATTTATATTATGGGTAATTTTCCCTAGAGAATTTTTAGAAATGAAGTTTGTGCCAGTATCTCGAGCTAATATATTTGGTAAAAATGTTGCCATATTCTTTAAAACTAATTTTTCATTACTGCATATATTTGTAAGGGAAATGAATCCTATATGAGATGAATAAGCAGTATTAGGAGGGGTTGTTTCTAATATCCTAATCATACATTCTCCATTGGATTCGTCAGTGGAAATATCAATATTTGAATTTTTTTCCGGTTTCAAGTTAATATCTAATATTTTACTAGGGTACATTCCCATTGCAATATCGAGAATGGAAACATCATTAATGTTATTTACCACATCCACATTTAGATCATCATTAAATGTATTGAAATACCGTTTTAAATTATCAGTATTTGAAGCTAAATGACTTTGATACGTTTTAACCATGGGTTTCTCAGTTGCAATATGAGACAGATAAGAAAATTTGGTCTCATGTATAAAAGAAGGGGGATGAATATCTATAGGTCTAACAGGATTTTTGAGCTGTTGTAATACATTGGGTGAACTGGTATTGGTTTGGGTGGATATTTTAGGTTTAAGAGCTCGTTTTAATTGTATACATTCAGTGGATTGATTTTTAGTAGTAGTTGTAGTAAAAATAGCTCTTCCTTGTCTGTTAACAATAAGAATGTTATGCATCGTGAAGATACATCGACCATTGAGAGGCGGTAATTCTTTAAGATCATCGAGGGAGTCAGAAAGAGCAATTGCTATAGCTATATAATCATGAGTCCTATGTGTCGATAATGGTTCACAGTATGACAATCGATTATTTCTTATTTGTAAGAGCCGTTGCTGAGATTTAATTAACTGAGCATAATAAATACTCATTATATTGTTAATATCAAAGATTTTTAAATCCACTGAATTAAAATCATCATTTTTTATAACTTTAATAAATCGTGAAGAAGGAGGAGCGCTTTTTCCCTTTTCATTGTCATTCCATTGTTCGTTTTTTAATGGACGTTTATAGTAACCGTTTTCCAAAGGATATGGGAGACTTTCTACAAATTTTGTATAAATTTTAGTTAAATCGTCAACATTTCTTTCATTTGTTTCGTCTATTATTTCTTTAGTGTTAACCCAAACAATTTTAATATTTTGATCTATGAGATTTGATGGCATAGCTAAAATTTGTAACAAAATGTTGGGATTGGGTAAGATAACATTACCAGGGAAGAAAGATATGTTCTGTGTTTGTTTAATTTGGGGATAAATTTTGTAATTAATACCGAAACTAGATAGAGCATGCCAGAAATATCCTAAATTATAGGTGTGTATTCCAATGTTATTATGACACATTTCATTATAATGAAAATCATTTAAAGTTTCCCGAAAGATTAAACCCATTTTCACATACAAACATGGTTGGCATATGGCAGATAAACTTATATAGGTATTGGATTTGGATAATTTTTCTTGGGCTTTCATATAGAGTTGTTCAAGTTGAAGTAAATAATAATCTTTATCTTCTGTTTTTACATTAGGTAAAATTGCATGTTTACAAATACATTGAGTACCTATCATATTTATTTGTTCTCTAATCATCGTTCTAATTAAATTATGTTGGGGTGAATCATCATTAATTTTAGAAATGATATTAATGACATCAGAATTAACTATGGGATTTTTTATTGAAAGTGATGATGTCGGTGATTGAGGTAAAGATGAAGACATTTATTTACCTTTTTATTTTAATTTATAATAAAAAATATATGAAAATATGAATAGTCCTGTAGGGATTCCAAATACAACCAATCCTGTACAATCACCAAACCCACCATCAAACCCACCAGCACAAAACCAACAAACAAACACCATAACACAACAATCAGTAGTTGGTCTAACTCCGAATTCATCTATAACATCAATAATGGCCAATCCAAAAGTTAATCCAGAAATATCTGAAGTTCTTTCCAAAATTCAAGATATGACTAGATATATCAGTGACCCTAACCAACGTGCTTCTTTCATAAAAGCTTTGGGTCAACAGTTAAATATGATTGGTAATTCTTCTAAATGTGTTTGTATTCACGCTCTATTTCCTGACCTAAAATATGAAGAAAAAGATTATCATTTACAACAAATTGAAGATTTGTATAGAAAAGCACGGGAAAAACCAGTACATAATATTTATAAAAGTTTGTCTGCTATATGTCCACCCTGTTTATATCTAAAAATGGGTTTGTTATCAACAGACGTGGTGAAAGATTTTAAAGACTCATTTTGTTCCAACAAAACTGGGCCTCATAAAACTTATAATTTAGGACCAATGGCTCATGTCTTAACAAGTTATAATGTTAATCAAAAAGTCTATCCTAACATGCAAAATGCTATGAATATATCTTTTCATCCAGGTAATATTCTAATCCCTGATTCAAAAATCTTTTTACAGATGTTAGCTATGCCATCAAATCTCATAGATCAGGGGGTTAAAGTAATTTGGGTTGATACAGAGGAAACTGTTCCTTGCAATAATAATAACATTAAAGACCAATTGGAATGTTATGAAAAGTTTATGAACGCTCTCCCTGCTTCTCTTGATAATGGTTATTACAAAGGTGAGCCTATACCAACTGACAAGAATAAATTAATAACTTCTCCACCTCATAAATTTGTTAAAGCAGCTAAAGGTGAAGAAAATTTAGTTTTACTAAAAATTTTTGATGTAAATTCAGTTTTAAACATATATTATTCTCAACTAATTCAATCACAGCGACGTTTACAAGTGAAAACTATAACAGATAATGATGGAAGTAGATTATATTTGAATCGAACTAATTTTGCTTGTTATGAACCCTTGTCCACACATCGAATACATGATTTTCTAGCCATAGCGGTTGCCCTCTCGAATAATCCGGAAGATCTTAAAAAATACCCTCCACTCAATAATGAGTGTATCACTACTCCACATAATATTCTCATCATTAATAATAAAGGGAAGGCCGTGTTTACTGACAGTACTGAACCTAAATCAACTACAGCCTGTGAAAAATTGAAACGAGGACTTAAAGATGGTACTAAATATCCACCTCATAAACGATTTGTAAATACAGCACATACCATGACACCTAATACAAATCTCAAACCTGGAGATCCTATTAAACCAGACAGTTTTCCTGACTTAAATACTACCACTTCTCCTGATCTCGCTGATATTGCTATGGAGAAACATATTAATGATTCGGAAATGTTTCGTAAGAATTTAAAAGCAAATATAGACAATTTGAAAAATTACTTTTCAGAGTTTAATGATGACCTGAATAAACCTGTTGATATAAATAATGTTAATTATTCTATTTTTGATATTGCCATTGGAATGTCTCCCTCAAAAATACTCGATATCAATCATAATCTTGCAGGTGAAAAACCCAATGGTATTGATATATTTTCAGACTATCCCGAAAATGGCACAAATATTCTTGAAATAGCATCGCCTAATGTAGTATATTCAGATCAAATCGGTTTTGTTACTCTCAAGAGCCTATGTTCTAATGAGATGTTAGTATTAAAAAATACCATTGCCCATTTGCAAAATATTATGAATCGCAGTGTTGGGGTATTTAGGAAATTTGAAGTAACACCGGGAAACAACATTACAACTCTTCAACCTAATTATTTAGTACAAATACGAGATCCTTCTGAATATCTTCAAGTTGTTGATAAAACTATAAAAGCAGATACATCCATCCCCAACTTCCAAATAGAACCTCCTAATGATGTACATCATATACCACAAGATTTGTGCGATTCAATGTCATTTAATCAGTATGTAAATTTGTATACCCCACCTAAAACACAAGGATGTATATGGTAATTTATATTATAATTAAAACTTTTCAATTATATTAATAATTTAATATAATGTTTGTTTATTGGCAATTACCCAAAATACTTAGTTGTTGTTTTTTATTTTTTATGAATTACCCTCTAATATTTTTTTTGTTTTGGTTATTATAAAAAAAATGAACATTTATATATTTGTTGTTGGTATATGTTTACTAATTATTTTATTTTTAATGTGGATGAGAATCCAATCCACAAACAGCGACACCGTCTCTCCACAATCAGAAGATGTCAGTGCCACCCTCCCAACAGCACGTGCTACTGTCACCACCTCCACCAGCACTCCAGCTGCTAAGGACAGCGGTGCCACTGTCACCACCTCCACCTCCATCAGCACTCCAGCTGCTAACGACAGCGGTGCCACTGTCACCACCTCCACCAGCACTCCAGCTGCTAACGACAGCAGTGCCACTGTCACCACCTCCACCTCCACCAGCACTCCAGCTGCTAACGACAGCGGTGCCACTGTCACCACCTCCACCTCCACCAGCACTCCAGCTGCTAACGACAGCGGTGCCACTGTCACCACCTCCACCTCCACCAGCACTCCAGCTGCTAACGACAGCGGTGCCACTGTCACCACCTCCACCTCCACCAGCACTCCAGCTGCTAACGACAGCGGTGCCACTGTCACCACCTCCACCTCCACCAGCACTCCAGCTGCTAACGACAGCGGTGCCACTGTCACCACCTCCACCTCCACCAGCACTCCAGCTGCTAACGACAGCGGTGCCACTGTCACCACCTCCACCTCCACCAGCACTCCAGCTGCTAACGACAGCGGTGCCACTGTCACCACCTCCACCTCCACCAGCACTCCAGCTGCTAACGACAGCGGTGCCACTGTCACCACCTCCACCAGCACTCCAGCTGCTAACGCAGAGACGAGGACTTTGGGGGGTAAGGGGTGGGGTTGGGCTCTGGAGGGGTGAGGGGAGGGGGGATGTTAAGGTGGGTCGCCGAAAACGGAGATTCGAACTCAAAAGGCGGGCTAGGATCCGTCCCTGATCCGACACAGAGACAGAACGGAGAGACGACCCACTGTGGCAGGGTGAGGCGTCGAGAGAGTCCTTCCCACAATTTTTTTAATAAATGGCTAAGAATTATTGAACATTGAGAGGTTTCGTTTAGCATATTATAAAAAAAAATAATAGACATATGTAGCAGCCAGAAAGCCACACCTGGACCACTATGCTAGGCCCGACCTGCCCAACGAGGCAAGTTCCCCTGAATCTATATATTTTTCCAATTTTCCTCTATGAAGTGATAAATCTGTCCATTTCACCATACACAAGTTAATTAGGTTAGGGGCTAGGTTAGGTTCGGTCATATATCTATGTTAGTTTTAACTCAAATTTCCAATAATCAACCCATACATAATGAAATGGACAGATTCATCACTTCACAAGAAAAAAAAAATTGAAAAAAATATAAATTCATGAAAACTCGGCCCATCAGGTAAATCGGGCCTTGCACAGCAGGCCAAATACAACGTTCTGGCAACCAGGCACGACATATATATATATATATATATATATATATATATATATATATATATATATATATATATATATATATATATATATATATATATATATATTTATTTATTTTGGTGGTTGTTATTGTTTTTTGTAATAGGTTTAAATGGGTTTCAGGAGACCTACCCGTTGTTTGTTTCTTCCTCTGTATGTGTCGTTTTACCCACTCACTTAGGATCCATTATTGAGAATAAGGATTTGATGAATATCTCTTTAGTAACTTGTAACTTACATTCGAATTACCATTCTCCCAGAGTTTTTATTATTATTATTATTATTATTATTATTATTATTATTATTATTATTATTATTATTATATTAGGCATACCACCACCTTCAATTAATAAATGTACAGTTAGATCTTAGAAATTGTAAACATTATAGAATATGAATTTTGTATATAATATGAATTTTGTATATATCAAATTTAATATATTTCTTTTTACAACACACACACACCCACACATACACACACACACACACACACACACACACACACACACACACACACACACACACACACACACACACACACACACACACACACACACACACACACCCACACACACACACACAAAGACACACGCACACACACAAAGACACAAAGACACACACACACACACACACACACACACACACACCCACACACCCACACACACACACCCACACACACACACACACACACACACCCACACACACCCACACACACACACACACACACACACACACACACACACACTGTAGGTTTTTATGATTATAATTAAAAAATTTATGTAATTTTATGATCAGTATTGATTACACTTGTATTAAAAAAATAAAGCAAGCACCTGTTTCTATGACTTGGTAAATGTCATACATTACAACAATTTTTTTCGAATACTTTATTAAATTTACTGTCCTTCAAAATTCATTTGGTCTCTTTCTTCATGGTTTATAATTTTATATGTATTAATCATTGTAAAAATCACGAGAATTACTGCAATTAGCCCAGCTATGGCATGATGTGACCCCATAACATATTTCATGTGATCATCAGATTTAACTGAATCCATAAATGGTATTTTATCATATACATTCATAACAGATGTTATTGTAATAAACAAACATAGGATAACTAATATAATAAGTATAAAATATGTGAATATTTTATTACCGAACATATCTTTTTTTGTTCTTTTTTATATAGGAGAAAAATAATAAAATGACTATGAAATTTAATTATAATTTAATAATTTAATAGATGTATAAGCTGTTTAGCTGGAGGAACGATTTTTTGGGCATAAGAAACAATTGATTTATATTGATATTGATGGTAAGTTAAGATAAATGTAATTAATAAAAGAGCCATAATAGCAATTACTAATGACATTAATGATTTGGAAATATTTGTTCCCAAAAGATAAAAGGTGACTAATAAACCAACCAAAAAAGACAGATACATAATAGAAAGGGACCAATTTGTTTTTTTCTTAACGACATTCATTTTTTCCTGTAATATTTCCTTATTATCATGTGTCTCATTAATTGCGGGAGTTGTTAATGTGGTTGATATTGGATTCCAATAAGATTCTTCATGTACTCTGTTAGCTATTCTCAAATCCATAACATGAGGTTGAGGTAGTAACTGAGGAAGTTGTTTATGATTCTCGTCTGAAGCCGTTGTTGTTGTTGTTGAAAGATGAGGATGTACCATTTTATTTAACGATTTTCTTTTATTTTTTTAATTATAGTTTTAATTAATGTTTCACTATTGAAGGGTATTAGTGTTTTGAGTCGATGGCTGTTTATATGTATTAGGGCTTCTTCAAGTGGGAAATAACAGGCAATTTTTTCTTCATCTAAGCGATGACTGAAAGGAAAACGATGCATATAATTCTTAATTGCACGGTTGTTGGTCTTCTTATCATTTAGGTTGAAAATACATCCTAAAGTTCCAAGTATCCAATTTAAACATCGAGACCGAGAGTGCGTAAATTGAATTAAATTATTTGCATTTTCAGTTTCTATTAAAATACTATAATCACACTGATAGGTTTTACCATTCAGTGCTATCCATTCCTCTGATATCATTGGTAAATTATATTGGTTATTATGAATCATCCCCAATTTAATTCTTTTAATAATTGGTATAAAATCTAAATGAAAACAATGTGTTTCTTCCATAAACTCTCTAATTTGGGTAATTATCGGAATCTTTTGATCAATTTTTTCAGGTTGACCACGAGGAAGTGTATACTCTCCCTCTATTGTATTTCCATTACCAAACATATGTTGATATAAATTAACATATTCGGCTTGACTCATGGGGGACGAATTTTCAAAAATAATAACATTTTTCGTTTTATCATTCCATTTATGTCGATAACTTTTATTATTAAGATACGAAATATAAAAGTATGATGGAGAATGTAACATTAGGATTTTACATTTTTTTAATATTATCTTTTTCGTCTGTGCTAAAACATTGACTGGCATCTACATATAAAAGCCCTAAAGATTTTTTAGTTTTATTATCATAATTTAATTGGTTTGGTTTTAATTGTATTAATGGCATATTTATAGTGGGAGGAAGATGTGCATTTTTGTAATAAAAATCAGTTTCTTTACAATACTGAGATGACATACTGACTATTTTGTATCTAAAAATGAATGGTGTTTATATAATAATTTATATATTTTTTGTATTCTAACGGAACATGGATTATATTCATTAATGTGTAGTAGGGAGTGGTGGTGGTGGTGTGGTAAGGTTGTTGGGGTGGTGGTGAGATTAGGGTGTGTATATTGTGGGTGTGGGTGATTATAAAAGTTGTGGTGGGGTTGTTGTGTTGGTGGGGTTTGGGGAGGGTGGTGGTGGTGGTGGTGGTGGTGGTGGTGGCGGTGGCGGTGTTTGGGTTGTTGTGTTGGTTGGGTTTTGGGAGGGTGGTGGTGGCAGTGTTTGGGTTGTTGTGTTGGTTGGGTTTTGGGAGGGTGGTGGTGGTGGTGGTGGTGGTGGCAGTGTTTGGGTTGTTGTGTTGGTTGGGTTTTGGGAGGGTGGTGGTGGTGGTGGCAGTGTTTGGGTTATTGTTTGGGTTGTTGTGGGGGTTGTTGTGTTGGTGGGGTTTGGGTTGTTGTGGGGGTTGTTATGTTGGTGGGGTTTGGGTTATTGTTTGGGTTGTTGTGGGGGTTGTTGTGTTGGTGGGGTTTGGGTAGGGTGATGGTGGGGGTGTTGTTTGGGTTGTGGTAGTTTCCATATCTTTTATTATTTGAGGAAAATTTTTTACCAAAATTTTCCCAAATTGTTTTTCCTGACATTTATACCGAAATAAAATATATGAAAACAATACTGCAAATTCTTTTTTTTCTATAGTTTCTTTTACAATACTATGTATAATATCTCGAGGTATATTATCATGGTAAATGGTTTGGCATATGGTATCCATTCCTTCAATTAAAGATTGAATTAGATTTTTTTTATCATTTACAGATACCTCTCGAAATTTTCGTATTGTAATCTCAATTTTGTTCGAGGATAAATCCATGAAACTTTTCAGAAAGCTACATTCCGGATTCCATTGAATATGAAGAAGTAGAGGCTTGTCAGAAATGTCAAAATTCCATAGCCCAAGATTACAAAAAGCACATTTCACATGATCACTAAGACCTGTATAAAAGAATCCAGCTGAACTTAGATCTTCTGAGTTTGGTAATGTAAGTGGCCATGTGCTAAAACTTTCCAGGCGATTTTTACAATCTTCATATGTTCGATCGACACTGGGACAATGAGGTGACAATGAGAGGACTAAATTGGATTGCAGAATAACTTCACATAACTCTAAAGGGACATTACCAACGGGTTTTCCCATGATAAATGGACAATAAGGAACTCTTTGTCTATGTTTATTATGTGGAATATCGTTTATTTGCCAGTTCTTGATAACTGTATTGCAGAAAATACATGCACATGCATCGTTTCTTTTAAGATAAAAAAATCCATCCCTAGCTAAATTTAGAGGGGAAATCCATGGGAATTTCCAATTGTTAAATGTGTCTAGACGTGCACTTTCAAACTTCAAAAAAAAAATGTTGTTAAACATTCTGATAGGTGTTTTAATTTGTGAAATAAATGTACAATTATGTTCTGGATATACAATTGCATTACTATTTATATTGAATGTAAGTGACAAATGACACTTTATACATTTCCATAGATTTTCTTGTTTGTTATAATAAAACCCATTTCGTTTTAAAATGTTTAAATTTATTTGGAAATTTAAACCTTCTAATGTTTTCATGCTATGTTGTCCACTCATTTTGGTATGTAATTAATGAATGGTAAATTTATTAAATCCGTCTGACCATATTATATATTTACTAGGCATGGCATTATATATATTTTTTTTTTTTTATTTATATTTCGAGATTCTTCAGGTTTACAGTAAAGGCTTCAAACTCTTCTTTTCAATTCAAATTCCATTATCATCACTAGTGTTCTAGGCGATTTGTAAAAAAAAAAAACTTGGTGGTTATATAATAAACATATTGAAATAAAATTAAAATAGTGATAGGATGATATCAAAGCAAAAGAAAAACGAAGAATTTTGCAGCAAACATGAATTTGAATTAAAAATTAGCCAAATGTAGGAAAAAGGTGGGCCTGGGAGTCGGAAAATTTTTACTCGAGAAAAATTAGCACAATACATTGAGGAAGTCAAAAATGCTAAATTGAAACTGAATTGGAAATCTTCTCATGAATATGATCTATTGTCTCGATATGATGTCAAAAATCTATTTGGGGATGACGTCTTAGTAACCATCGACGAAACTGAACGAAGAATGAAGCGGGGGACCAAGCGTAAACTGACCAGTGACAATCGTCATTCTACTAAGGCTGTAACAACAACAACAACAACAACCACAACAACAGGAACAACAACAGCTGATCCTGGCCGGATGTGTCGTCGTTTCATACATCAAGGGCAATTGTATGATACGATTTATGATGCACACAGAGCAGTTTGTCACGGAGGAGAAAAAAGAACTTATTTTGAAGCAAGTAAAACTATCGCTAACGTCACTCAACAATCGGTGAAACTCTTTATTTCACTCTGCCACATATGCAATTTGAAACGACTTCCTCGACGAAAAAAGGGGGTAATACGGCCCATTGTATCGACCAGTTTTGCGGAGCGAGGACAAATGGACTTAATAAATATGCAAAAAGAAGGAGGATGTGTGTATAAATATATTTTACATTATCAGGATCATTTAACAAAGTTTTCGGTTTTACGAGCTCTTCGCAGTAAACGGGCGATTGAAGTGGCACGCCACTTACTCGATATATTTGCTCTCTTGGGAGCCCCACGAATTCTGCAGAGCGATAACGGCCGTGAATTTGTGGCAGAGGTGATTCAAGAGCTAAAAAACGAAATGTGGCCTAACATGCTCCTCATTAATAGCAAACCTCGTCATCCACAGAGCCAAGGGAGCATTGAATGTACAAAAGAAAATGTAATCAAAATGCTTGGCAGTTGGATGTGTGAGAATCAAACGCGAGATTGGCCAGCTGGACTTCCCTTTGTGCAATTCACCAAAAACACAGCATATTCACGTGGAATTGGCATATCGCCTTACAAGGCAGTTTTTGGTATAGAACCACCAATATATATGAATAATAATACACCTTCATTAATAAAGATTATGCAATTGAAATTAAGAGAAAAATAGAGGTGATGAGTTAATAGTACATTATTTCTTCAAATTTATTTATGTTAGTTAAAATGCACGTGCTAAATATCAAGGTTCATTATTAATTTATTTTTGTTTTTGTTTTTGTTTTTGTTTTAGGATACGAGAAGTTTGACTGAACTGAAAGTTGGTTGGGAATGAAAAAGACTAAATGAAACTAGTACTAGTGTCCCCCCCCCCCAAAAAAAAAAAAAGATATGAAAAACATACCTCATAAACCCAAAATGGTTCTGGATGGGTTCTACTGAAGATGGATGGGTACCCAGCATCATCACAATTGAAATTCATAATTCAAATATTGGATATAGGTTCGATGATAACTAAATTGTTTGTTGAACTAGTTTCCAACATTGACCATCATATATAGTAATCAACTCAAAAGTGGCATGGACCAGGGGAATCCGACTGTCTAATTAAAACAAAGCAAAGCAATGCGATGGTCAGAGATAGATGTTGATGTAATGTGATTTCTGCCCAGTGCTCGGAATGTCAAAGTGAAGAAATTCAAAGAAGCGCGGGTAAACGGCGTGAGTCATATATCATACAGTGGGGAGTTGATAATTGAGATTCATTCAATAGGCCGTTACTTAACATATATTATATTAACCTAACCTAACCTATGTTAGGTTAGGTTATGTAGGGTTGGTTAGGTTCGGTCATATATCTACGTTAATTTTAACTCCAATAATTTTTTTTTAACTCATACATAATGAAATGGGTAGCTTTATCATTTCATAAGAAAAAAATTAGAGAAAACATATAAATTCGTGAAAACTTGGCTTATTAGGCAAATCAGGCCTTACATAGGCTGAGAAGTCCGTTCTGGCTACTAGGTACCATATATATCCAACTCGAATTGATATACTCTCTGTAGTGATACTTTTTTTTAAATAATATTTACAATAAGAATAAAGGTAATAAAAAAAATATATCATTTCTATACTACTTATTATTAAAATACTTAGTTGTCAATTTAATTATATGGAGAATAAATGTGAATTGCTATATTCAATATCATAACCAGATTGTATTAACATGTGATACAAATAATACAACTGTAAATTATTTAAATTTGTGGTGTCAATTTTCCAATTTTGTAATAAATGAATAGGATTTTCTTTATAATAATTAATCAATGCATCATGAAAAATTTGCTCATTCGGCATTAAAATAAGTTGTTTGTAAATTGCATCTGAAATTTTATTTGGACATTTTGAAGAATTATAATACGGGATAACCATATTATTAATAATCATAAAAGCTAATTTGAAAGGTGAATTGGAATTATGAAAGTTGTTTTTATAATTTGTAACTTTTTCTTGTATAAATTGAACATATTTTCGTTTTTCTTCTTCATCATTTTGATTATTAATAAATATGTTTGTTTGATCCTCCACAATCATTAAATTTTCAGTATTATCTTCTTTGAATGGTGGCAGTGGCGATTGTTGCGGTGCCGGTTGCAGTGGTGATTGTTGCGGTGTCGGTTGCAGTGGTGATTGTTGCGGTGTCGGTTGCAGTGGTGATTGTTGCGGTGTCGGTTGCAGTGGTGATTGTTGCGGTGTCGGTTGCAGTGGTGATTGTTGCGGTGTCGGTTGCAGTGGTGATTGTGGCGGAGTCGGTGTCGGTGGTGATTGTGGTAGTGATGGTGATGGTAGGTGTGATAGGTCAGAATCCATTTTAAGGATTGATTTTGGGATTTTTTTTTATACATTTTATATATATATATAAAAAAAGAGGGGCTGGATTTTTATTATAGAAAGAAACATTATACTAAGATGGTGAACCAATGTTTTTAAGTAGGGGTGGTGGTGGTGGTGGTGGTGGTGGTGTTGCTGCTGCTTTTGGTAATAAACCTTCATCTTGATTGATAAATGTTACAATTTCATCCTTTTTTCCTGGTTTGAATGATGTCAGTTAAGAGATGGGGATTTCGGGTTCTTAAACAATATTATCATTGGTCATCAATATCACTAAAAATACGAAAGTAATTCCATTCGTCACATGATTCCGTGTTAATATGTCACAAAAAATTATTCCTGTTGGGTGTATTCATGTTTAATCTTTTGCTGGTTTATATACCATTCTTCATAAACTTCCAACTTTCTAGTTAATTTCAAATGTATTTTTTTTATACATTAGATGTCTATATGATTTAAAATAGTGTTGCCTTATCTAGATTTAAATAACCAAGTGTGTATATATGCTTGTGGGTGCCGGATGTCAAAGAGTGACTGAGGGGAGGAGCTGTGTGTGTGTGTGTGTCTTTATGTGTGTGACTTTGTATGTGTGTGTGTATATGTGTATGTGTGTGTGTGTGTGTGTGTGTATCTTTATGTGTGTGACTTTGTATGTGTGTGTGTGTATGTGTATGTGTGTGTGTCTGTGTGTGTGTGTCTTTGTGTCTTTGTGTGTGTGTGTGTGTGTGTCGTTGTGTGTGTCTTTATGTGTGTGTAAGTGTGTGTGTCTTTGTGTGTGTGTGTGTCTTTGTGTCTTTGTGTGTGTGTGTGTGTCTTTGTGTGTGTAAGTGTGTGTGTAGTTGTGTCTTTGTGTGTGTGTGTGTCTTTGTGTTGGTGTGGGTGTGTGTCTTTGTGTTGGTGTGGGTGTGTGTGTGTTGTATAAAAGGAGGTGGGATCCGAGCAGTATCTCAATTCTCATCCTGCGTTTCTTTGGATATTACTACAGTGAACTTCTAAAAGTTATACTTACAACCATTGTGGTGTAGTATATTAACACTTACTAAGGCGTAAAAAAGGCGTGAGTATTTCAGTGTTTTTTTTTTTTTTTTTTTTTTTTTAAGTAGTAGATAACTTTCAATTTTTGATTGAGATTGTTTCTGTTTCTCCTTGAATAGATTGATGATCATCTTAGTCTATTTCAATACACCAGACTATTTCAATTATAATATATATATTTTTCAGGTTGGTAAAAATGAACCAAATGGATATTGGTAATGGGGAAGCAGTTGGCATTGAGAAATTGGGAAATTATGAAGAGAGGAAAGTAAATGAAGAAGGAGTTGAAGATGAAAAGGGAGATGAAGAAAGGGGAGAAGATGAAGATAAAAAGGTAACTGAAGAGGAAGACGAAGATATAAAGGTAATTGAAGAAGAAGATGAAGATATAAAGGTAATTGAAGAAGATGATGAAGATAAAAAGGTAAATGAAGAGGAATATGAAAAAATCAAGTTTTTTAGAAATAAATTTGAAGCTCCATTTAAATATGACTCTAATTTTAAAAAATTTAAAGAATTGAAAAGTGAGCTAGATAGGATATTTCTTGAAACTAAATGTAAAGTTGAATGCTTAGAAAAATGTACATTCACTAAAGAAGAATTATCCGAATCCGGATTTCAAGATTTTATTAAATATGACCATATGGACCGGATATATAATTATTTCATTTATTATGGTTGGTATTCCACCATAACAGCAAGAATTAAGTATAATAATTGTTTGGTATATGTTCACATATATTATGTTTATGCAAACAATTGTTGTAATATGTGGGTTACTGAGGATGCTCAAATATTTCTTAAATTTCTTGTAAATGAATTTTTTCATCCAAGTAAACCCCATTCCGAAGAAATTTGGTTAGCTATGAAAAATGATAACTTAAATGTAGAGAAACCTCCACAATATACATATTGAGTTTTATCATGATGAGATGATGTAAAATAGGATTGAATGTTTTTTGAAGATAAAAAACACTAACACAATATTACCAGATTTTCTATGGTGGATGTGAAGGTCCTAATTCCACATACATCAAGTTAATATCTTGTGATGACCATGAATTCATCATTAAAAGGAAAGATGCCTTCACCTCAAATATAATTCAAGCTATGATGTCAAGTTCAACAACTTGTATTGAAAATGAAAAAAATGAAATCCATTTTAAAACAATTCCGTAAGTATAAAGCTGTTAGAGTTATTATATAAACTGTTATATTTACAGATAAACTGTTATTTAGAGAAACATATAAACTGTATATAATAAATAAATAATTATAATACTTTTATTTTTTTATTTTATTTCTTCAGATCATATCTTCTTCAAAAAGCGTGTACATATTTCACCTACAATACTCAATTCAAGAAAAATGAGATTACTACTGATCCTGAATTTCCAATTGAAAATAATATTGCTCTAGATCTGCTTTTGGTTGCTGATTTCCTTGATTGTTAATAATGACATCCATAACCATATATTTTTTACTAAATGTTGAAAGATTAAAATATAAAAACAAGCTTTAATGTTATATTATTTTTAGTTTATTTTGTGGCTTGAAAATGATTCCAACCCTTTTATTATTATTATTAATATTAATATTATTATTATTATTAATAATTATTCCAGTAATTCCAATGAATCAAGAGTATGATTGCAATGAAGTTATAGTATTGAAAGATTCAATTAAATACTGGTTTGATAGAGGTGATGAGCAAATTAAATATAAACATGAAGAACTTTTCAATATATATGATTTACTATCACAACAAGAATGGTTCGAGTTCCAGTTAAACTTTAAAGACACTATACAGGTATATATACTAATAGGACGAAATTCATCTATTATACTTCCAAACCAAATAAATATAACTAACTTAGCATCAATTTTAATAGAATGCCGTTATTATAATAATGAAAATGTACAAAGTTATAATGAAAATGTACAAAATTTATCTTTTATTAAAGATGCATATATGATTAGGACTCCTGTTAAATATATGAAATTTTCTGTATTGTGGGATTATAAAAATATACTACTATGTTGGAATCACTTGTCTATAATAGTAGGAGGTATCAATAACGAAACTCAGGTGTGTAATAATTTACAAGATAATTTGAATGTCATAATGTGTTGGTTATATGAAAAATATAACATTACAATCCTTGATAATAGTTTAAACATAAATAACAGTAAATATGTTACAAATGGGACCATTTATATAGGTATTACACACACGAAGAAAACGATATCATTATTTGTTAAGAAATTTTTCATTATATTAACAATTGTTTTCACAATTTTAAATGTTATAATTATTTTACATGGTGTTTTTAAATTGGTATGTTTTTTTTTGTAATATCCCCTAAATTCCCATATATATCGTATATATGACTTGAAATTTTAAATTGGTAATTCCAATCATTCCAACATTGAAGGAAAATATATGGGTGGTGAGCTGTACTTTGGTGGTAGGTAGCATGGTAGGTAGCCTTGGCTATTGGCTAAGATATAATAACTTAATCCTCAATAAAGAGTTTTAATTTTTGGACTGACATTATTGTAAGAAGGGCCTTTTGATATACTACTATGTTAATCCCAATTACCTATTATTTGGGAAATTTGAGACAAAGATATGATGATACTACCCTATTCAAACCCCAACCCTAAATAAATTTTGTTAACAATGAGTGAGTATTTCTATTTCACGATTTATAAATATGGCTCTCTTTGTAATCGTGTTATGGACCCGACGCCTCCACAGAGAATGGAGAAGCGATGGCAGCGCTGCTATCTATGAGCCGTCACCCACAAGTATGGGAAAAGAAGGCGTCCTCTTCTGGTCAAAAGTACAATTATCAGTGGTGAGTGACTCTTACTATGATTGGACACGGAATGGATTATTACAGTGCGATAGGTGTGGAGGAAGTGGACTCGACAAGGGTGTGGTCAGAGACAGTGTCCTGTGTGTGTCGCTCTACATAGCTACATTGACTCAATGATATTTTTTGGAGGCTACATTCAGTTTTATTATGTACATTAATGTACTTTCTATATATTTATATAATAAATAAAGAAGTAAGTAAATAAATAAACTTTTATATTATTTATCTCCATTCTTAGTGTTGTATTCCTTCCTATATGTTATGAACATCATAAATTCTCCTTATGAAGCCAATGTACGTGATTTGTTAAAAACACTGAGCCCTGAAGATATTAGATGTCTGGCTCAGACATCAACAGGTAATCATCGCCTTTCACCTAAAAGTTCTCAAGAGGCCCTAAATATAATTTTATTATATACTTCAGACTTGAAACGCTTGTTTTCTTATCGACGTCTTACTGCCCAAAATCTTTTTAACTACCTCTATAAAAATCAAGTACCATCAATGCCTTTTGCTAAGAAAATGGAATTGGTAATAGCTGTAAAAGAGTTTTGGACAAAGCAGCATGGTAAAATAGGTATCGGATATTCAACTGAACAAGGAAGAGCACATTCAAACCCCAAAACCGAAATTACAAGTGCTATCCAACTCTCAATACCCGGAAATACGAAATCATTTTATGTTCCAATCCAAGTTTTATTCAATATACAACTGGTGAAACCAAGAATATAATTAAAAATCCTAAACAATGTAGTTTTATGGGTACTGCAGAACGTACAAATTTAGGAACAGTACAATGTCAATGTGATTCATATATAAGTACACTATTACAGCATCAGACAGAAGAGAGTGAAATTAAAACTTTTACTCAAACAAATAATGAAAAAAAAAAACCTGTCTTATGTGATGATGTTCCTAAAACTTCTATTCGAACTAATAATGAAAAAAACAAATTTGTATGTGGTGTTCTTTCCTCGGTAGAACATAAAATGGAAGTTATAAGAAGTGACGAGTTTATACAAAAATTTTGTAAGTGGTATTTTAGAATGATTAATCGTTTGCAGCCAGAGTGTTTCCACCTACCCGGAGATACTTTTCGAGGTGATATTTTTTATGACAACAGTTACACTGATATTTACTTAATTGGCCAGTCAAATAGTGAGAGACATGCTTTTGGAGGAGGAAATACTTTCCAACTATTAAAACAAACATTTCAAGAGTATAAGATTCAGTTCAGTCCTAATTTAGAAAATGGAATACAAGCTTATCAATCCAATTTTGGTATGGTCAAAATCAGTTGTTGTGGCACCATACATATCCAAAACTCATGTGTGGGAATTTTTGAACAAGAAACGGGTATGGTATGCAGTCCAAATGATCATGTATGGAAGATAATGTATATAAAGATAAATTTAAAACATGCTAGTACACATAAACCTCCAAGTCTACCTTCATGTCAAGTGTTTGAAATTAAAATTTGAAATGGGTTTTTTGATTAACAACGAATAAATAACAGAATAAGTGAAATCTATAGACTTTATTTCTCCGGGATGTAGACGTATTCTGTCAGGATATTCTTTTTGATTTATAAATATACTATTTTAATTAATATAATCGCAAGATAAAGATTGTGTAATAACATTATGTACTTTTGAATAATATTATATATATATTTTTTTTTCCAAAGATATAAAATATGGGTTCTGTACCAAGATATAACCATTAAGGTTCCTAGACTCATCACAAGGATAACTAGTGGCACTAAAAGGCAAGTAGTTATTTCAGTCAAACTAAAATGGAATGGAATTGGTGTATATATGACATGAATAGTATGGTTTGCTCCCATTTAGATCTATTTTCTAAACATGTTATTTTCATGTTTTTTTCAGGAGGATATTCTAGCAATAATCATCATGGTATCGTCCTCCAAAATCACCAAAATCAACAAAACCCCTAAAATTATCAAGAAAAATCCCACTTTTGATGATAAATTTTTTGAACTTTTAATTAATGAGCGAGTGAAGAAAGTGGTGGACATGCTTATCAGTGTCCATGGTATTCATGGTAAAAGGAAAATTTATATCATCTCCAAGTTGGAAGATTGCTGGAATATGAGATCAACTATTCCACTAAAGCGAGACACTTATATAAATTTATGTTTATCATTGTTAAGAGATCCAGCATATTCACATGATACTCTTAGGAAATTTAATGTTTTAACCTATAATGAATGTGGCGATTACATGTTTGGACATCCTGTTATAGTCAATGATAACCAACGAACAGGAAGTCAGATTGATATTCAATACTCATGTTCGGAAGTGATTATCGGGACAGTGACTACTGAACAAGGACTGGTCAATGGTTTCATAAATACAGGAAAAATTACATTTACAAGTGTTAGGTGTACCTTTCTTGAATATTCAAAGGCTAAAAAATTCTATGATATGTTCATTTTAAATTGAACTATATATATTTTTTTTTTTTTTTAAATCAGTTCATATTTAGGTAGGGTTGATTTTAGGTTTGGTCATATAGATATTTAGGTAAGGCTGCGATATTGACACTACTAAATACCTAACCATAAAAATACCTTTATGGTTTATATGACAGACAATCTGTAAAATATTTTTTAATAAATGGAATCATCCAGTCTGCTATATCTATGTGGTTTTCATGTGAACCCTGTTTTGTTATAATAAGAATAACTTCATATATAATGAAAAAATTCTAATACAAGCATATATTTATTTATTTACCATAATTTTTGAAAATATATTTTAAATTTTCTTCTACAAATTTACCATGGTCTGTTACTGTAGGTGTTTACCACAGCTCTGTTTTTGTATATTTATACCAGGGGAGCCAGACAGATCACTGATAAGTGATCCAGTCACCAGAGACACTAGTGTGTTGTACCAGTCACCAGACACACTAGTGTGTTGTACCAGCTTCACACCAGTGGGCTATTTAGAATTTATTTCAGAAAAATTATGGTAAATCACAAATACACAAATAAACAAAGAAAACAACTATTTAATCGTAGAAAGAAATTGGTATAGGTTATAAAAAAAAATGAATAAAAATCTTCTAATTGATAATAATAAGATCAATGACAAGTTTTTACTAGGCCTAACTCTAATTATGAATCAAAATTTATGTTTAAAACTTTCAAATTTTTCTTCATTCCAATATTATGGAAAAGATAATATACTCCATATACATCCTGTATTATGTGAAATGAAGCCACTAGGTTTACTGGGCCAGTCATTAGATTCACTTTATCTTTCAAAGAAAATTATACCTAAAGAAATTCAGATAATATACATTAGCCCTCATCATATTTTTTCTCACGAAACCAATGGCCAAATTACAGCTGATTTACTCTTAGGTGGTTTCAAGAATAATATTACGCCACTTTATCTCTTAAATGAACATGATCTAAATTCCCTTGTTGCAAATCCCTCTCACAGATTTAGACTTATATATGGTCGATCGGTAGAAATGTTTGATAATATGTGGAAGCTAGGAACTAATGATTGTGCAATTGATAGTAAAGATCATAATAATGATTTATTGGGAATTCGTCCCATTTTGGGCTTGTGTGATTTATTTTCTATTTCTAAGCGTTTAATATATTTAACCCAATTGAGCGATTTGATCAATAAAATTCACCAAGTATTTAATATAATTAAATATTTTCCCTATCTAATACATCCATATCGTTTGCTGGTTTCTGAAACAGGGAAATTTTATATTATGTCATTTAGTCTCCTTCATTATTTATTTTCACCTCATGCTGAAACCAAAAAAATTAAAGATATTGTGTTTTCTCATCCCCAATCTTTAATACAACGTACTGAAAATATTGAAAATATTGAAAGTAATACTCTAAATAGAATCAAAGTTAAATGCAAAGAAAATTTAATAATAGGTAGCAAAGACTTCAAAATATATCATAATTATTTAGCTCAAAGTAATTGTCGTCTACTTCTCGATATGTTACACTCTCTATTTGTAACTATTATATGGATTGCTAATGGTGGAGGAGTTATACATAAACAACATACATTGGTACGCAATTATTTGACCTTACAAGGGAATATTACCTTAAAACCCACTCACTCCCAAAATCCATATAAAGTTACATCACGAAAACCTATTCATAATCCTAGACTACCTTCTTCTTCCCAACCACCATCTCAACTTGAACTAACATCATCTCCACCATCACCATTATCTAATAATGTTAATCAACAACTGAATTGCCAGAATCTATATGGTTTATGT
Source organism: Procambarus clarkii (assembly GCF_040958095.1). Taxonomy (NCBI): domain Eukaryota; kingdom Metazoa; phylum Arthropoda; class Malacostraca; order Decapoda; family Cambaridae; genus Procambarus; species Procambarus clarkii. The sequence goes on along the minus strand of NC_091214.1, from coordinate 1,849,676 downwards.
CATGCACAGATTATTTACAGCTCATTCCATACAGATGAAATCAAATGTAATGTGGCTCAACATGTTCATAATTATGGTTGCCTTCATTTGTTGAATTATACTCCAACAGTTCTTGAGGAAGCCTTTAGTGAAACATTAACATCACACAGAGATAATATTCTAACTGATGTAATTGAAAATGAGATCAATATAATTTTAGCATTTATATCACAGATAAAAAAGGAGCTCGAGTCAACAATAATTTAATATATATATATATATATATATATGTCGTACCTAGTAGCCAGAACGCACTTATCAGCCTACTATGCAAGGCCCGATTTGCCTAATAAGCCAAATTTTCATGATTTAATTATTTTTCGACTACCTAACCTAACTTTTTCGGCTACCAAACCCAATCTAACCTATAAAGATAGGTTAGGTTAGGTTAGGTAGGGTTGGTTAGGTTCGGTCATATATTTACGTTAATTTTAACTCCAATAAAAAAAAATTGACCTCATACATAATGAAATGGGTAGCTTTATCATTTCATAAGAAAAAAATTAGAGAAAATATATTAATTCAGGAAAACTTGGCTTATTAGGCAAATCGGGCCTTGCATAGTAGGCTGAGAAGTGCATTCTGGCTACTAGGTCCCCACAGACCAGTCCTAGACCAGGCCTATTTCTACCCCCAGGAAGCAGCCCCTGACAGCACTGCTATGAAACAGGGGTATCAGGGTGAAAGACGCTATCCAATGTTCGTATCCACTCAGCTGTGTGGTGGTCTAAATGGAAGATTATTCATGTGTAGATTACAACTGAGGATAGTCGTGACCCCTGCAGGTAACCCCACATATTGACTAGATGACCATCGTATCAAAAATAACACAACTAAGTCAACAAGAATGTTGTTTCGTTATATATATAATATAATCATTAGTATACATTATTAGTTTAGATGTGAGAGACATTTTTTTATATAAAATAAAATAATAATGTCACTATCAAATTCCTTATATATTATAATATTTATAATATTTTTAATTGTGATCTTTTCAATTATATATTTATATTATTCAAGAAATAGGTCAACAATTTCAACTCAGCATCCTCAACTGTCAATGAATTTCATTACAAAAACTAATACTAAACCTGCTGGTCTGTATGTTGTCTTTGAAAGTAAGTATTATATGGACCAAAATCGTGGTTACGATATGATTTCTCATGTAAATACAGTTAATTGTAATGATGATACAACGATTAATAATGATGAAAATAATAATGTATTTTGTAAATTTGATACATCCATATTTGATCAATTTAGAAAAGAGAATTGGTATTTTAATACCTTAACACCGATAATTTTATTATCTATTCGTAATCTTCGAAATTTTTTACCTATTGTATATGAGAATATTGAAGATCTTCCACTCTCTGCAGATCATGAGATTACAAGCCTGCGTGAAAATATGAAGAAAAGCTCAATTGCTAATGGTAATAAGTTACCAAAATGTGTATGGGTATCTTGTTCACATATTTGGGTTAATAGTCCAAACAAATATACTCCGCAAGGTTTTCCTGTTTATTATTTTCCAACCAAGGAACATATAGATGGATATTATGCCCCACTTCTTCCTATTCAATTGAAACTTAGCCCAGGTGAAAATATTATAATATGTAAAATGTGGGCAAAAATGATTAATATAATGAGTGATCCATTTGCTGTGGTTAAATTTAGGATCACGGTTAAAATGTAGGATTTATAATACTATAAAGCATGATATAGTAACCTGTTTAAATATTATTACTAAAAAGATAATTATATAAAAAATAAGGTATGTAGATTTGTTCTTGTGGAACAAATTATTCATTCTACTTTTGTATCAACACATCTTTATATATTTCTGAGCTTATAATATACAAAGAACTATTTTTTTTTATAATTTTCAGATAATTATAAAGTGATGGTGATATTGGTTCTATTTGTTCTTCAAGATCCCAACTGTCAGCAAGGGTGGCGCAGTTGCTTTTTTTTTTTTTGTAAACCATGAAAAAGCAATATGAAATCTACCCCAGAAAATATTCTGTTATAATACTAACAGCCCCTAAAAATATCATTCAAGTGTGGGATAAAATTGTCATATGGAGAAATAATTTAAAAATAAAAGTGGAATTTTTACAAAACTTTAATCCAACAATCAACTTGTATCATTTAGTGGAAAATTCATTTTTACTTATATTAGATAATGTTTCATCGATAAATGTAAGAAAAACATTTGCCGACGTATTAATTGATCTTCAAAACAGTGAAATAATTATTATAAAATGTGCTTCAATTACTTGGCCCTCAATAAATAAAGTGGAAAACTTTAATTTAAAACATTTTGAAGATGTTAAGATTATTTTAAGAATGAATGACTGGGAACGAAATTATGTATTGGTAAATAAGTACCTTTCATATGAATTTGCAGACATTAGTATTAAACCTCATTTAAAATCTTTAAATATTTTAACAGAAGATATAGGGAGTATCAATTCAGAAAAATTGAGAGCAAATCTACTTGATACTTGGAACAATGAAATACCCCCTATATACCCTTCTGAAGTTCTCCCAGAGAGTGAATATACTGTTACTGAAGTAAATAGCAACAAACGCAGCAGTGAGTCACAATCAGGTTCAATTGGCATGCCTTCAAAACATAGGAAGTATTACTGCCTGGTGTTATAATGGATACTGCTCATTGGGAAGCGTGTCAAAGAAAAGAATATATATGTGTGTGTGTATGTATATGTATGTATGTATATATATATATATATGTATGTGAACCTATTTTAGTTTACATAAAATATAGGATGGAAGAACATGTACGTAGTAAATTAATCTCTTTTTTACTCAAAATTCAATAATTTCATTCGTTTATTATGCTATGATAGTGAACATAATGTTAAAATAAATATTTTATTTATTTATTTATATATTTTTTTCAGATGATTGAACCCTTTTTGATTAAAAATCCAGGACGTTTTACATTGTTCCCAATTAAAAATCATGATATCTTTAAAATGTATAAGAAGGCGCTAGCATCATTTTGGACAGTTGAAGAAGTAGACTTCTCAAAGGATATTGTAGATTGGGAACAGAAACCTAATGACGAGGAACGTCACTTCATTTCACATGTTCTAGCATTTTTTGCCGCATCAGATGGTATCGTCAATGAAAATCTTGTTGAACGTTTCTGCCAAGAGGTACAAATACCAGAAGTGAGGTGTTTTTATGGTTTTCAGATTGCCATGGAAAATATTCACAATGAAATGTACAGTTTACTTATTAATACATACATAAAAGATTTACAGGAGCAGAACAGATTATTTAATGCTATTGAAACGCTGCCAGCTGTTAAGAAAAAAGCTGATTGGGCTCTAAGGTGGATTACCAATGGAACGGCAACATATGCCGAACGCATTGTTGCCTTTGCTGCAGTAGAGGGTATTTTCTTTAGTGGTTCATTTGCTGCAATATTTTGGTTAAAAAAACGTGGTTTAATGCCAGGTCTAACCTTCAGTAATGAACTGATTTCTAGAGATGAAGGGTTACACACAGATTTTGCTTGCTTGATATTTAAGTACTTGATTAATAAGCCTGATCAGAAATGCAGTCTCATCAGATTAGCAGCATCCGTGGCAGATTAGCAGTCTCCGTGGTGTAGTGGTAAGACACTCGCCTGGCGTTCCGCGAGCGCTATGTCATGGGTTCGTATCCTGGCCGGGGAGGATTTACTGGGCGCAATTCCTTAACTATAGCCTCTGTTTAACGCAACAGTAAAATGTGTACTTGGATGAAAAAACGATTCTTCGCGGCAGGGGATCGTATTCCAGGGACCATAGGATTAAGGACTTGCCCGAAACGCTACGCGTACTAGTGGCTGTACAAGAATGTAACAACTCTTGTATATATCTCAAAAAAAAAAAAAAAAAAAAAATATGTATATTCTATCATTGAAAATGCTGTGAAGATTGAACAAGAATTTTTAACAGATGCCTTGCCAATCAAACTTATTGGTATGAACTGTGATCTAATGGGGAAGTATATAGAATTTGTGGCTGACCGACTTCTCTTTGAACTCGGTTTTAAGAAACTTTATAATGTAGAAAATCCATTTGACTTTATGGAAAATATCTCATTAGAAGGGAAAACTAATTTTTTTGAAAAAAAAGTAAGTGAATATCAAAAATATGGTGTAATGAATTCAGATCAATACAGTGTTTTTACATTAGATTCAGACTTTTAGTTAATTAGTTGATGGATGGAATAGAACATGTTTTTTTTATATAGAATATAAATAATTTAATATAAAAATAAAAATATATATCTATTATCTTTTACTATTTTACTTATCATATTTATATTTTCACTTGATGAATAATGAATTAAATACCTTACATTCTCTCTTTCCACTAATTACAAGACTACAAAATATGAGGTATGTAATTATGGACATAATAACAAAACCATAATCTTCTTTATAAAATATCAACATATCACATGATAACCAAGCAGTGCTACTATCGTCCGATGTAAACACCAAGTTTGGTTATCGCCATTGAATCAACTTTTCTATTTTATATTCACCAATGAATATAATTCAAAGAGAGAAATGAATCATTACATTAAGTTCCATGCAATATGCCGGTGATACAATATATAAGAGCCTCCGTATCCAGTCCAGTCAACCAGTATGCCAGAATCCTGTTCAGTAGTAATACGGGCTACTGTGTAATGGAGCTATCCAAGGAATCTTGTGGTGTAAGTACCTAAAAGTTATTTTATGATAAGCATGATGAAGCTTTGGACACTATATTATAATAAATAAATAAATAATGTCTCAGGTGCATTTGTGATGAAATCTAATCTTTCTAGGATGATATTAGCGATATCAGTGAAAGAGCCGAAGAGAAGAAGATAAAAGAGAAAAAAGATACTACTTCAACTAGCAAGTCTATTATTGTTAAAATAGAAAACCATATCCATTCCAATGATGAAAATGTGGCTTTGAGAAAGTTGGTTAATATAACGCCTGAGACTATATAAAAAAAACAACGTTATTGTGAAATTAATACTCAAAGTTTATTACAAATATTAGAATGGTTTGCTAACCACGATGGAACCAATGTGTTGCTGTATGAATTTGCCCACAGTGCATCATGTCAAAAAAAAACTTGTACCCCGATTTGTCTAATGTTTCGCCGGGTTCGTCATCATGTAGTAGTTTCTAGACATCCACATTGTTCGGTGTTAATCTTATATTCAACCCTCTTGCATACACATGTGTCTTCATGTGTTAATGATGATTGTGGGTTGCCTGCTTGTCATAGACTGAAAACCACCAGATCCACTATAAAGTTTCGTCTTACCAAAAAGAAGTGTGGTTGTTAACTCAATGTTGTCTGCTGGATATATATTATTGTTAAAATTTTTAATTCGACCTATCAACAGAAGCGCATTATGATATTGATTGAAGTGTTTTTGTTTTGTTTTGTTTTTTCCATAATATTTGACAAACGAACTTCTGCGAAGAAAAGACGCTTTCTTATTTCTGCAACGGAGGCCTGTCGCTGGATATTTATTGATTTGTACTAGTTAGTGATATGTTTTATTGAATGTTTTCTTCATACCACTGACTAGTTAAATTAATATATATTTACAAACATAAGGCAATTGTGATCTGTTGTAGGTCATTTGGTGAGATGGTGTGTTTAACAGTCTCCGTGGTGTAGTGGTAAGACACTCGCCTGGCGTTCCGCGAGCGCTATGTCATGGGTTCGTATCCTGGCCGGGGAGGATTTACTGGGCGCAATTCCTTAACTGTAGCCTCTGTTTAACGCAACAGTAAAATGTGTACTTGGATGAAAAAACGATTCTTCGCGGCAGGGGATCGTATGCCAGGGACCATAGGATTAAGGACTTGCCCGAAACGCTACGCGTACCAGTGGCTGTACAAGAATGTAAAAACTCTTGTATATATCTAAAAAAAAAAAAAAAAAAAAAAAAAAAAAAAAAAAAAAAAATGGTTTCACCATACTGTGTGAGGATTCGATGAACATTGTTTTTATTTCACTGGTCGAATCAAATAGGGGCAATCATCAGTTTCAGATGCTTCACCAACAACCGGGCTCATCATCAATGGCATTACATATTGCAATCTGTGCTCCTTCCTACTTCAATAATGAAAATGATGAGGTCTTGCGAAAGTGGAATCAACTTCAAGCTTTTTGGGGGTTTGGTAAAGGTAAATATGTGGATTTTATTTTTTTTCAATGAGGTAGTGAGTAAACCATTATGGGAAACTTAGTAGATTTGACTAGTTGTTTATAATATTGTAAAATGTATATAATTAAAATAAAGTATAATTTTATGAATTTTATTCCAGGTTATTATTCGTCCAATATGTCACCTGTAGAGTTCACATCTGAAAATCCATATTGTCGTTTCAAAGTAGTTTGCTATACAAAAATTCCCAATTATCGTAATGAAGATGGTATTGTGCAAATTATAATTGGAAGGGGCCTTTCAGAAGTGGAGTAAGTAATTAATATTCATATACTTGTATAATATTCTAATAATTTTTCAGTGTTAAATATGACTAGGATCCGGGAACATTAAAAAATGTTTTTTTTATTTTTTTTTATTCTTCCAGGGCCTACAAACAAGAAGTTATTTCAGCATTGAGTCTATTATTCGGAGGTAATGAAGTTGTTGTTAATGAAATTTTTGCTGCTGAAGTACCAAACAAAACGAACTTCAGATTTTACATTCAGCAAGTTTTTCCTAATGGTAAAAGAATTTAAAGATTTTATAATGTTTTCCCTAATAATAATTATCATAAAAAATGATTTCAAGTATGGTATTATGCAAACTGCTCTATATTATAATATACCTTCTAGGAGAGATTCAACGTGCATCTACCACTGACACCTTTAGTCATATGTTAAGAGCATCATACAATCCAATTTTTAAGGTAAGCCTAAGTAAGCCTTATTATAGTTTGCACCAATCTATTTAATGGGAATTGATATCAGGTTGGCTTAAATAATCAAATTAGCTTAAAAGGGACATTATTAATGGAACGTTTTTTGATAGACAGGCAGGTAGATAGCCAGACAGAGACAAAAATGCCTACTTTTTCTGTTTCAGAATTTGTTTATTGAACAGATTATTCCAATGTTGACTTTAACTGAACAACAAATGAAGAAATATCTTGATACACCGCAAAGAGGTAAATGATTTTGATATGACCAATCCATCTACTTATCGTGACATAATGACAAAAGTGAAGATATTACGGGGTATTTTTTTCCTACATTTGTGGAATTAAAAATTAAAATAAATTATTTATTGTTTATAGGAATTGATCCAGCATTGTGGGAACTGGGCAAGCAAAAAAATCCTGACCCAAAGAAATTGATACCTGTTGTAAAAGTGGGATTTCAGGAATTACAGAAACAGTTCAAGTATCAAGAAGAATATGGCAATAAAATTCATAATAGTATGAAGAATATTATGGATGATATAAGACAATTAAGTTGTATGCAGACGACAATTAAAGTTACCATTCAGAATTTTAAGTTGAAACAGACAAATATAATGCGCCGAGTTCTAAAATTGGTGTCAGCACAAGAGGTTGAAAGGAAAAAAAATCTACCACTAGAAGAAATAGAGGATCAGATTCGACTGCGATTAGAAAACTTGTATATGCAGCTGCAGGACCTCAAGGGATGTTTGAATAAACTAATGGCTCAGTCTATAAAGCCTGGTAGTTTTCCGCGAGCCCAACGGTATGGACTGGTTGTTGACAAAGTGCAGGATATATCACAATACCTAAAATGGCAGCAGGATGCACTTCAGGCTATAGTTAACATACTTAAGGAAGATATACAAGTGGTCGTTAACATAAAGAAGAACATCAGCTAAGTTTTGAGAGTTAAGGAAATTGGCTAACCGTCAACCAACTTCCCCAAACCACATTCAAACATTGGTAATTAACCCTATCATTCTTTAACACCTCCCTCCACCCTTTCAGGGAGGGTATGATGCTACACTGAATTTTTTTGGTTCGTAACCAGCAACACACATTGAACTGATGATATTTCACTCTCTCAGGGAGGGTATGATGCTACACTGATTTTTTGTTTGTAACCCGCAACACACACATTGAATTGATGATAGTCAATAAATTAAATTTTAGTCTAGTTCCTTTTTTTTTTTTTTTTTTTCCACATACAATAAGTGCACTCTGCCCATTAGGCAAAGTATTATAATAATTTTGCTAGATATTGATGACACTGACATTTTAACGGAAACTTGAAATAATTGACCTAGAATGTAACAACAATGTTTGTGTTGTCTTACAGGAATAATTTAGTCAAATAAGCACAAACTGTAAACTGCCAGCTTAACCAAGAAAGCCTGCCAGTGATTGGTCAATATAAAATATTCAGCGTGTGAGGGTTAATATCAGAGTCAGTCGATTTTGCTCCAGCATGGAGGACACACTTACAATTTCCTCTCCATTAACATGTGGACAGAAACAACAAGAAAGAAGTGATAATAACGATACTAGTGTTGATGAAGAACCATTACCTTCATCATCCACGTCTTTACCTTTGGGACAAAAAGTTAATGAAGGGTGTGAGAGAGAAGAAGAGGTGATACAAAAAAAGGAATTTGAATTAAAAATTAGCCAAATGTTGGAAAAAGGTGGGCATGGAAGCAGGAAAATTTTCACTCGAGAAAAATTAGCCCAATACATCGAGGTAGTCAAAAATGCTAAATTGAAACTGACTACAAAGACATCTCATGAATATGATCTATTGTCTCGATATGATGTCAAAAATCTATTTGGGGATGACGTCTTAGTAACCATCGACGAAACTGAACGAAGAATGAAGCGGGGGACCAAGCGTAAACTGACCAGTGACAATCGTCATTCTACTAAGGCTGTAACAACAACAACAACAACAACCACAACAACAGGAACAACAACAGCTGATCCTGGCCGGATGTGTCGTCGTTTCATACATCAAGGGCAATTGTATGATACGATTTATGATGCACACAGAGCAGTTTGTCACGGAGGAGAAAAAAGAACTTATTTTGAAGCAAGTAAAACTATCGCTAACGTCACTCAACAATCGGTGAAACTCTTTATTTCACTCTGCCACATATGCAATTTGAAACGACTTCCTCGACGAAAAAAGGGGGTAATACTACCCCCTTATGCATATTAAGGGGGTAGTATTACCTTGCCTCGTCATCCACAGAGCCATGGGAGCATTGAACGTGCGAATGGGGATGTAATCAAAATGCTTGGCAGTTGGATGTGTGAGAATCAAACGCGAGATTGGTCAGCTGGACTTCCCTTTGTGCAATTCACCAAAAACACAGCATATTCACGTGGAATTGGCATATCACCTTACAAGGCAGTTTTTGGTATAGAACCGCCAATAGTTATGAAGATTCGTCTTTCGCCCTCAATATATAGCCAATTGTTCAATAACTGTCACTATGATGACAATGAAGAAGAAGAAGAAGAAGAAGAAGAAGAAGAAGAAGAAGAAGACAAAGAGGATGAAGAAAAAAGAGGCAAAGAAGCAAAGGTAAAATTCCTTAATATTTATTGGTTTTGTTTTCAGTTCAACCTTGGAAAACAAGAGTCCTCAATTAATTTCTGTATACTAAATTTTTTTTTTTATATAATTGCAGTATTCCCTGTCATCATCAAGTCCGCTGCTGCGTCATATTTCTTCACCGTTGCCAGACATGGAAGAAATAATTTTTGATGAGGTTGAGGAGGTTACTGTTACTGTTGCTGCTGGTGCTACAACTGCCTCTACTTCCATATTATCCCTGCCACAAATACCGCCACCTTCATTACCCCCTATATTATCACCACCAACACCATCATCACCTGGTATTGTGCTGTCGCCTAAAGTAATAATAAATAGAAGATTATGTAATTTAGAAGATGGTAAACCTAATGATAATAATAATTCTGAAGTAAATAACGATTCATATAATTTACATATTGAAAATTTAGGAACTATTAGAAGCAAAGTTTATGAGCATCAGATAACTAATGCCTCAAAAATGTTACAATTGTCATCGGCAAATGTAACACCTGTTAGCCTATATGATACTGTTAATGTGATAATACCTAAAGAAGATAGGGAAAACAAAACAGGAATGCGAACAATCAGTGGAATTATCATCGAAATGGACAATGAAAGAGATTTATATCGTGTAGCTACAAAATTTGGAACAATTAACCAATATCTATCAAGAAACGATTTTGATAAAACAATCGAAAGAATAATGCCAAACGAAATTAATAAGAATCAACAACTTGGGCTTCGTGAGATTGTTCGTAGACAATCAAATTACTTTCTCAGTGATAATAGGCACTTGAAACAATTAGTATGCCACTGTAAACTTTTATCTTGTTTAAATCATAGATGTATTTGCAAAAGAAATAATCAGAAATGTACCAAAAAATGCCGGCATAATGAAAGTTTATGTAAAAACTCATAGCACCAAAAAGTAAAATGCCGTTTCGCTCGTTTTTCAATATATATATGGTTGGTTTGGTTTAAATACTCATCAGTAAAGAATTATATTTTGTATTTGGGCTTATTATTTATTACCAGTTCACAAACTGTTATTTTGATTGATTCTGACAGAGTATAGAACACAGGTGAGGAGACTAAAAATAATCTAATGAACTCAGCCTTATTAGGTAAATGGGGTCTTTCTTGCACAGCAGGCCGAGACGTTTGTTCTCTGGCATAGAACGTACTTCTCAGCCACTATGCAAAAAAGACCCCATTTGCCTAATAAGGCAGAGTGATTTTCTTGTTGTGTTAGTTTATTTAAGTTAATTCGTTTTAACTCAAATATAAACAAATTAACTTAAACAAACATGAAAGTTGTAGGCCAAGTGCGACGTCCCCTAAAGCCTATAAAAAATTAGAGGTCATTCATACAATTAACTATAGTATTTGGAGGAGCCACTTTGCAATTTCCGAGAACACACCAGATTACATCAGACTTCTGAATTACAAAAACGTTTCCTCTGGGGAATAGCAAATGAGTATATATGACAGGAAGGATTTTGATATTTCGAGTCAGTAACCCAAGACAGACATATGGGCTGAATAAGTATTGGTCATCATTATTTGATATTATATAACCATCAATTAGGTTATGACTGAATCTATCAAATATCTGAGACTCATATACGAGACCAACTGGCTCATAACAATTTACATACTGTGGATACCAATTTATTTGCCCACTCCTCCTGCGAGTACAACTCCATCTTTTCTTTAAGGCTCCCATGACATAAGTTTTTTCGTCCATATTCTGATTACTGGTTCCTAAAGCCATTACGCCTAAGGTTATAGGCTCTTTCAATATTTCAGCCCTTTTATAACCAAATTTGTATAATATTAGCGAAGGTACACAGAGACCAATGGGAATTTTCTTGCCTTGTAATTTACATTTTATAGTCCTCTTTGCAGTACCTTCCCTTTCATGTAATGTCGTTGAAGAATCATTACAAAGGTCAGGTATTTTTAACCTCTCGAATATTGAAAGAAATGGAATATTATACTCATCTTCATTAAACCACTCACAGATTTTTCGTTTCCTTTTAATTTCAAAACGGGGATGAATAAATGTCAACCTTAGATCTACTGGATACAATTTACAAACTTTTTGATCTGTTTTAAATGAAGGAAAAATTCCACATCTTTCGGCATCAGTATCCATAGTTTTTATTACTTCTTCATAAAATCTCCCAACAATATCGGAAAAGTTGGGAGGTTCTCCATTGTCGAGGGTACCATTTGCAACTGTGAACTTTGATGTAATTTGTTCTTTCCATGTAATGTAGTTTTTAGGTAGCAATACTCGTATTGACGGAGACTCAATAAAGTATATCAATACTGGTACATCTTCCAGATGTATTAATTCAGCGATTGCTATGAACCCTCCTTTTTTTGTTTTTTTCATTTTTTACAAGTGTATAACCTGAATATTCGATGGGAATGAAGTTTGAAAGTTTATCAACAAGCCAGTCCTTCCCAATGAGGCAATATATTTTAATATCTTTATAATTGTTCAACACGCCTAATGTAGCAGAGGCATATTCTCCACAAATGGCAGCTGATCCTCTTGCTTGACCAATTATGTAGCTGGCAAGTTTCATTTTAGGGGTATGGATTGAAATCATAATTGTAATCTTACCTAATAAAAAATATCTATATCCTTTTATAATGAATAAATATAAAAAAAAAATCCACTATATAAAGAAGTGTGTGACCAAGAAAATCAAAGTCATTAATCCTATAAATTAAGGTAATGGATTGGAATCAATTATTAGTATTATTATTAATATTGACCGTAAGAAAAATTACTACTGTTTGTTTTGCTCATTCTATAATTCCATGGGCTCCATTATCTATTAAAACTCCATACATGACATTTATAAATGACCCATTCCATCCTACATGGCAAACAAGACATCAACAATCAAAAACAAAATTATTTAAAGAAATAGTAATGATCCCAACTGTTTATAATATTTCATTTTCAATAACATGTGGTGCATGTTATACATACTCTTATTTCTTATATCCAAAATTAACTATAAATGTAGATATAAATGAAGAAACAGAGGGACGCTTATTATACGAAACTTTTCCAGATCCTAATAAATACTATATAGGATGTAAAATATATGAATGTAAAATGACCACGGTTAAGATTAAATTAAATAACCCTTTGGAAACATTAGAGGGAAGAATAATTTGTCATTTGAATCGTGGTATTCAACATACTAAAGAAATTCTACTCTTTAAAGGAATAAGTAGAGTAGAAATACGTAAAGTAGAAAACAACCAGTGTGCACTTCCTATTAACTTAACATTGTTGAATTCTTTCATTTCAAGCCGAACTTTTAGTAAAAATGAAGATATTTGCTATATATATCCGATAGTAAGTAGTACTAGATCGTTTCTTTTCAAAGAGGAAACACCGTTATTAGTATACCAGATTAACTATACACATCAATCAAATCATGTTGGATTATCTCAAGAATTGTGTTTTAAATTCCAATGGTTGTTTTGGGTTTTGGGTTTGGGGCATTTTTTGATACATTAGACATTAATAAAGAAATAGTTTAAGTTTTTGATGGGATGTTGATGTTTATTAACATAAATTTTAGTTTAAAGTGGTTCGGGAAGTTCGTATGAAATATACTCTCCTATTTCTTCCTGCCTTTTTTTTTTTTTTTTACATTTAACACATATAATATAATATAATTGAATAATTAATAAACTTACTGAAATTATAATTATTATTATACTCAAAACAAACAAATATTGATGCATATAGGTAATAGCATGCGAATCAATACTTTTTTTACAATTACCAATACACTGTGCTATATAGAGTGTCCCATTTAAATCTTCTCGAAGAACTTTAAGTATAGGACGAGTCTTATTATTATATGTTGTTATATTGTCAAGAATGCTATCTTGTTCATCCAATATTTTAATATTATTCTCATCGTACACAAATTTGATAAAAACAGACGACATTCTATTTAAGGTATCACACTTTTCTGATAATTTATTAACGTTATTCACAACCTTTATTTGTGAATGACTGTGATCCAAACATAGTGTCTTTCTTTGACCATCTATTAAAAACTTGACATAGGTATCTGCTAAGGGCGTCAGAATAAGATATTCCTCTTCGTTACCTGAGGCAGCAATTTGTAAATCATATTTCATTGATGATGATAATTTTCTGTATGGCCAGCCTTGAGGGCAACCTAGAAGAATATTGATATGGCTAAATATTACAAATCTTCCTATTAATTTACTTGTTGTGTTTTGATTCAGTCGTCTTTTCATTGGTAATTGAAATTTATTTAATATAAATAGTTGTGAAACATTCCCAAATTTTAACTCTGCATTTAACCATTTATGTTGTTCTGTATTATTATATCCTAATAATTCATTTAAATTTCTATCGTAATAAATAGATATTATAAAATTGAGGTTATTTCTTGCAAACCAAAATTTAATTGAATCTTCAAATATTGTCAATCTTTTTACATTTTCGTTGACTGCACATTCAGTATATAAATGGGGATTGTGACTAACTATTACTCGTACTGATAACAAAACAAGAAGAAATATCTTTCGTGAAATTGTATTCATTTTTTTAAAAGGTAAGAGTATTATTTCGATGTGTCAGGGTGGTGTTGTGCGTTCTAGTGGTCTCCACGGAATTCCCCCACCCCCCTGCCTCCATCCGGGAGAGTCCCATCCTGTCAGGGTATAAATATTAAAGGACTCGAGGTTCCACACACATCAGTGTGTCCCTGCTACACCCAACAGTATGGACCATGGGGTCCCTACTATAAATCACCTCTCTAAGGGTTTAGCAAGAGATTTCTCCAGTAAAGTAAAAGGTGAGTTGCAAATCTTTTCTGTTTTTAAGGTGCCGTGACCCTGGAAGCCATTCACAGAGATAAGATATTATTAGCCATAATCTTGTAGTCTTTGCAATACAGAATGGTGATGATCATACATACTTCATAGGATCAATTCAAGTGTATAACTGCCGAGTTCCTTGTCCGAAACTCAGGACAGATGTGGTGGCTATAAAATGAAAAATCAGAGCAAAAGATTTTCCTAGCCATAGCTGGTTATTTATTTATTTTTTATTTTTTTTTTATAGATCCAGATTCTGAAATTCAGGATACAAGGAAAAGAAGCATGTCCTTTTCCGAGTTACTGGAAACTGAAAATATGGGAAAAAAAATGACGGATGAAGATTTTAATTGGACTCCTACTTACTCTCCTCCTCTAATTTCTCTAGATCAATCTTCCTTCCTTGCCACAACACACCCACCATCTCATTCTCATTCTCCTTCTCCAATTAGTTATCTAGATAAATTTTCCAGTACAATTTCTATGACTTTTAAAAGTTCTTAATCCCCACCTCCTCCTCCTCCTCCTTCTCCTCCTTCTTCTCCTTCTCCTCCTCCTCCTCTTCCTCCTCCTCTTCCTCCTCCTCCTTCTCCTCCTCCTTCTCCTCCTCCTTCTCCCCCTCCTTCTCGTCCTTTTCCTCCTCCTTCCCATCCTCCTCATCCTCATCCTCCTCCTCCTCCTCCTTCTCCTTCTCCTCCTTATTCTCTAAGACTTAACCCGGCCCAGCCCCTTCAATTACCAAACAAATAATGACTAACAAACACACAACTTAGTTATTTATTTGTTTCATTTCGTTTGTAGATGACAAAAGTTCCTCAACGCCGCCCTCGTCGTCGTCATTTATGTCGACCTATCTTTCTACACACAAAAAAAATAAGAAAAGAAGATGCCCAGAGATATGGCGAAGCAATTAAGGAACTGGAACCACCTGATAGGCTGTGTATCACTCTTCCAACCGTTCTCAGGACTCCTGAAGAAAGGATTTTAAGGAGTAAGCCATGTCAAAATAAATGTAACTTTTTTTTAACCTTTGACCCTTTTGAAACGAAAGATATGCACTTTGAGTTTCAAGCCAAACAAAGTACTATTACTTTTGCTAATGTAAGGATATATTTGGGATCATCACATGATATTTTTGAAATTTTCAAAAGAATTTTATATATTATTCCTAATGTTAACTTAGCCAAAATATTTAAGATTATCCCATCCTATGAGGATAAAGAGGTTTTGAACCTCTCTAACAACCTTAAAGCAAATTTTTCAATCGACATATATAAGTGTATTTTTACAAAATTTTATAGGAAATTATTCACACCTGACATTATAAGCCAATTGGTTCATCACATTGGCTACTAGAGCTAGCTGGTGTCTTAAATAATCACTAAATGTTAATATCATCATTTGAAATTTTAGTTTAAGTTGATGTTTCACATTAATTTAGTTGAAGTTATACTCCTTGGAATAGTACTGAATAATCATGTCTTTTTTAATAAATATTAAAAAAATGAGTGAATTCCTCGAAAATACTGAAGAAATTGATTTTTATCTACAAATAGATCCGTTATATATTGATAAGATGGAATTTCATATTTTAAAAGTTTGGGATATTATAAATAAACACAAAAATTCAAATGTAACATATAACAATATTCTAAATTTATTCTATAATAATGAATGTGAAATATTTTCCAATGAAATATATTTGAAATTAGTTAATGGTTTTTATATTCCCAAATTT
This sequence comes from Procambarus clarkii, assembly GCF_040958095.1. Taxonomy (NCBI): domain Eukaryota; kingdom Metazoa; phylum Arthropoda; class Malacostraca; order Decapoda; family Cambaridae; genus Procambarus; species Procambarus clarkii. The sequence goes on along the minus strand of NC_091214.1, from coordinate 1,833,398 downwards.
GATATAATACTTAATGTTATTTGAAATTTAAATTAAATTTAATGTTTATAAAAAATGTATATAAATTTATCATATTTGTTATTAATTAATCCCAATATACATGAATATTTCTCTTTTCTTTTTGAATAGCTTCTACTAATAATAATATTACATCTTTCATAAGAAACGAAGAGCTAACTTTTATATAATTTTGCTTAATAATTATTTCGAAAGGTGACCTAAAAATAGTGAGTGTTTTTTTTATTCTCACTTTGGTACCAACACTTATTACAATTTCCTCTCTTTACCACAACATTTTGGAGATTAGGTAAATATAATACCCAAGAATTTAACAGCTCTTCAAATTGTTTTACTTCTGATGGTACAGCTATAATTAAGTTCTCTGATTCTTCAATATACTTTATAATATCTGTAAACTTTTGTCTTACTCTCTTTTGGTAATAAGGCTCGTCAGCCATTATGTCAAGTTTCAATAATAAATAATAATAGGAGGATTCAGCTTCCAGTCCCTCTTAAAAGACTTTTGTATGTACAAAGGATCAGCAATATAAAGAAAATTATAGAATATTAAAAAAAAATATGAAAATTGGTAACAAGAATTTGAAGAAAATACTGTTGTAGTTGGCCTGGCAGAATTCAGTGTCGTGCGCCGATCATATTTGCACGATAACTTACTTTGTCTTTAAAAAATATTTTACTTCTGACATATATAGGTTCTCTGATTCTACAATATCCTTTATATTATCTTGTAAGCTTTTCTCTCTCTCTCTCTATTGAGATATACATTGTTTAGTGATAAGGATCATGTACCAATATGACGAGTGTTTCATTCATATATCGATGTATTGAGACTTCAATAGAATTTACTAGTATCAATGAAATTAAACAGGGACACTTATCCACTAGAAATAATATTTTTGAAATAATTATTATTAATAATAATAATAATAATAATAATAATAATAATAATAATAATAATAATAATAATAATAATAATAATAATAATAATAATAATAATTTAGGAGGAGGAGCAGGAAATGTAATTAGTCGTCCTAGGTTGGTTTTAAAACGATCGCTGCATCAACCAAAAATTAAACAATTTAAAAAAAAAACTCAGAGATAATTACACAAAAATGTGCTGAATTATTATGTAAGGAGCCATATAATGAACTCTTAGCAATGAACCAAAAATGGCAATGTAATATTTTTTGTCCTTTTCATGAAGTTCGTGGTAAATCTCGTACACCTTCAGGTAGACTTTATATTCATCGTCATCGTTTTCACTGTTATTCCACAAATTGTAATAAAAAAGTTTCAACTGAGAAACTCCTAAATTTTCTCTTAAATAAAAACAAAAAATGATTTCTTCGACATACCAGTATTTTCTTCAAATTCCGGTTATAGTTTTTATCATTTTTTTTCTCTTTTTTAATTTTCTTTATATTACTGATCGTTTTTACATTCATAGTTTTTTACGTCAAAGTATTAAAGAGGGACTTGTAGCTGAAGAAATTGCATTTGAAGAAAGACACGAATTTATTGATCTACAAGGTTGGTAAATTATAATGAATATGATAACAATAATGACATTAAAATCAATAAATGTAAGGGAATGATTTTAAAAGTAGATAGTTCTCAGTCACATGACAATCAAATTTGTCAAAAACTTGGGGGCCGTAAATGTGGACGTTATTTAGAAAAGGTCGTAATACCTATATCATCTTCTACTAGCAATATAAAATATTATTATGGAGGTGGAATCCTCAAACCAGGATGCACATACTGTCTTTGGAAACAACCAGAAGAAAAATTCTGTGACCCAGTATGGGGTTTTCTACAGTATTCATTTGAAGAAGATGGATGGAAGTGTAAATCCTACCTACCAGGTCTTTATAACGCAACTACAAATAGATTAACTGCATGTGAACCAGGAGGAACTTTGGTTAAAATTACCAATGGGCAGGATGAAGTAGTGGACCTTAATCAAATGACCCCCCAAGACTTTTTTATACCATTAAAAGAACAAGAAAAATATATATGTCGATGTTCCCCTGGATATATTTCTAATCCAGATATCTCACGTTCAGCCTGTTTCCGCGATCCTTGTCTGGTACATTTACGATCTGGTGTAATTACAGCTCCAGGTTATTCTAATGGTCTATGTAACTGTGGTCCTATGTATACTAACTTACATGACAATAAACATTTTCCGTGTACAGCGTGTCCGGATCCCCATTTTGATGAGGAAAAACAAGAATTATCTATTTGGATGAAGTGTAAGATTGATAAAAATAATATTGAAATAAATAAAGGAACATATCCATGTTCAAATTTTGAAGATATTGAACGTGGATGTGCAAAGGTAATTTTAAAGGCAAAATTTGTATCCAAGACTGATTTGATTGATTACAAAAATACCGAAAATTTTTTTAATCGATTTATGAATTCACTCAATATTAAAAACAAAACTAAATAATGTTTGCATGTAACTCTGATGGTAGTATAGAAATCCCATTATCTTATTTCAAAAAATTACACTTTTATCCTCTTGCTTTACCTTTAGGAACAATTGTTCTAACCAACTATCATCATCACAATATTAATAATGTTGATAAGAATGATGATGATGTTACCTTTGAAAATAATAGTGTAGAAGACTTACAATTATTTGTACAATACTTACTCATAAAATTGAAAAGGAAATTTATTATGAAATTTGATTCCCATTCAGTCTGTGATTACTCTCCTAATATAAATAATGTTGCACAGTTCTTAGAAAATGGGAGTGGGAGTGGTAAAATTAACATTTTATTTATTAATATTCCAATTTTCTTTTTCCCTGATATTAAAAAAGATGAGCCATTACATAAACGGATATTACGAGTTGTATCCAACACTCATAAAATTACTCAGCTAGTGGAAGAATATATGTCTTCAAAATACAAATCCTCACAGAAAAATTAATGTTATATGATAACGTTACAACTTTTTTGAAAATTATGGCATTAAATGTCTCTGTAATACAAATTTTCGAATGGATTATTTTGAACAAATGACTAAACAAAAATTCAAATTTTCCTTTTTTACAGTAGGAAATGTAACCACTTTTCTTGAAAGAATATATGGGAGAGACAATTTAAAACATCCGATATGGTCTTTGTCAGTACACACAACAACACCGGAAGAGTCCATTATGGTTTTGAGAATCTTAAACGTGAAATTTTGTAATGGATGTAAGAAAGAAATAATAGGAGATGGTATACCTTCGTCTTACCATACTGGATCGCTAAAAATTGTTTCAAACAATCCTCCTTCAGTTCAATATTTTGATAATACAGGACGTGAGTTGTTTCAGAGTATAAGCAAGAGTAATAATTTTGTAGCAACGGCTGCCTACTATCTCTATTGTGCATTAAGTTATGATGAGTATCCCTTATGTAATTTATATGGGAAATGTTTTTGTAATGAAAATTACCGATGGAATTATATTTTATCTGTTCTGAAGAAAAGCTTCAAACCTAAGGAGATGTCACAATCAAAAATTGAAGATGCAGTTCATTTTATATATGGAGATAAACCATACTTTTTAAACATAACAAATAAGGAAAATAATCAATATCATATTGTTATATCAAATTTAAAATTTCGATGTTTCAAAGAACGAGGTTCAATGAATATTCTTTATGATCAGGAAAAATGTTGTATTCAAGTACAATTTTTAGATGTTTATGGAAACATTTTACCAACTTCTTGGTTTAAATTATTCGATGAATATTATTATATCCAAATTGGTATTCGCAAAGTTATTACTCCCATAATGTTATTAGCATTTGTAAGTCATTATTATTATTTTGTATTTAGGGATTTTGAAGTTGGCATGTATTGTTCGTTCTTCAAATGGATTAATGATGAAAATAGTGATAATATAGATTATAATTATGATACAGAGGCAAGTAACGACTACAAAGAATATGGAAGTAGTGATTATGAAAGTAGTGATGAAATATTTGTTTAATAAAAAGAATATATATATATATATTTTCAGTTTTTTTTTAATTTTATTTAAAATAAATGTTTATAAAATAAATAAATAATATATAAAATGACTTTGAGTGACTTTTTGTTTGTTTTATTTTTATATAAAATATCGAATTTAACTATAAAGGGGAAATTATTATTTCTGTTTTCTTTAATTTTATCTCAAATTATAAAGTAACTATGAATATTTTAATCAAAATGTATATTTTGTTTTTTTATTTTAAATATAAATAAAAATTATACATAAAATTAATAATATTATATATTTAATATCTGTGAAAAATAAAATTATGTTTATAAAATTAACAAAACTTAAACATCAAAAATTTTATATTATATAGAAATGTTTATAAGTTTTATTTTGCAATAAAATTTGGAAAAATATATAAATCCATAAAGAATTAATTGATTCTCTTCATTTTTTTTTTGCCTTAATTAAAAAATAACCAATTCAAAATTTGGAGTTATAAATAAAATTTGATGTCTTATTTGGGAAACTATTCAAGATCTGATTTGCCTAATAAGCCAATGAATGGTCCACCACCGGCTGATGGTCCACCACAGGGTCCCCACTGACCACAGGCTGGTGGTCAACCCCATTTTTTTCCACAAAATATTTTTTATGGATGAGATACCATATCTAATAAAAAAAAAAGAATGATGTGCTGTTACACTGCCCCTAGATATCATTCGGTTCCCAAGAGTTCGACTTAATCAAACCAGAAATGCTGCTCTTCAAATCAAGGGTCTTAAAATGTTGAATGCCGTTCCCAATCATATCAAAGACTGTACCTTTCCCAACTAGTTTAAGAAAAAAAATGTAAAGTGAGTATAATAAGAGTTTTGGTGAACTTTTGGGATTCCTGTGTCTGTGGGTGTGTGTGTGTGTGTGTGTGTGTGTGTCTTTGTGTCTTTGTGTGTGTGTGTGTGTGTCTTTGTGTGTGTGTGTGTGTGTCTTTGTGTGTGTGTGTGTGTCGTTGTGTGTGTGTGTGTCGTTGTGTGTGTGTGTGTCTTTGTGTGTGTGTGTGTGTCTTTGTGTGTGTGTGTGTGTGTGTGTCTTTGTGTGTCTTTGTGTGTGTGTGTGTGTGTGTGTCGTTGTGTGTGTGTGTGTCGTTGTGTGTGTGTGTGTGTGTGTGTGTCTTTGTGTGTGTGTGTGTGTGTGTCTTTGTGTGTCTTTGTGTGTGTCTTTGTGTCTTTGTGTGTGTGTGTGTGTGTGTGTGTGTGTGTGTGTGTGTGTGTGTGTGTCATTGTGTGTGTCTTTGTGTGTGTGTGTGTCTTTGTGTGTGTAAGTGTGTGTGTCTTGGTGTCTTTGTGTGTGTAAGTGTGTGTGTCTTGGTGTGTCTTTGTGTCTTTGTGTGTGTGTGTCTTTGTGTCTTTGTGTGTGTGTGTGTGTGTGTGTGTGTCTTTGTGTGTGTGTCTTTGTGTATGTGTGTGTGTGTGTCTTTGTGTGTGTATGTGCGTGTGTAAGTGTGTGTGTGTGTGTGTGTGTGTGTGTGTCTTTGTGTCTTTGTGTCTTTGTGTGTGTGTGTGTGTGTCTTTGTGTCTCCTTGTGTGTGTCTTTGTGTATGTGTGTGTGTCTTTATGTGTGTGTTTTGGGTGTGTGTTTTTTGTGTTTAAGTGTGAGTTTGTGTATGTATATGTTTTTGTATAAAAAAGATGAATAAAAAGGATAAACTTTCAATTAACATACAAATCGAACATATAAATAATGAGAAGTTTAACATTAAAAAAACACCTGGATTATATTATTTCCCCCTGAGATTTAATCTAACAAGACAATTATTTATAGCTGATAAATTATATTATAATAATAATATCGATGATTCTCATATTACTTTTACTTATCCAAACAATCTTAGCAGAAGTCAATTAATATATCATAAAATTTATGACATGTCAGGACTAACTGCTGATAGTAAATTTGTTTGGTATGAAAGATTTTTCACGCAAATTCATAATCAAAATATTGTATATGAAGACGATGATCAGGATTTTTCACTTTCAGTTTATTCTAGAACTCATTCCCCTTTTAAATTAGAAAAAACCAAAATGATACTTTTTATCAACGAGGTTGTGTATTTAATGTTGTTTCTTTTAGATGGGGTAAGAGATATTACCCAAAGTTTAAAACAAAGTTCATTAAGGGAGTATATTATTAATAATTGTATAAATTATCAAAAAGCATTAAAAGCAAATAAAAAAACTCTTAAAACTATTGATATGTACATTTGTATTGATGATGTAATTAAATATGATGAGCTTATCATTGATCATCTTATTAGATATTTTGAAAAAGATAAAAATTGGTCAGAAAGAAAACATATATCATTATCCACTAAATGGCATATGCATTGTGAGTTATTGCAAAAATTTAGTATTATTACACAAAAAAAGATTATATCAATACCAAGACTTGCAAAATTTAATTTACAACTTTTACCCGATTATCAAATAACTAAAGTGATAGCTTATCTTCCACAACAAACAATACATAAAAAAATATGGCATAATCAGTACAAAAATTATTATATTTATAACAATGGTATTATTATTAAAAAGAGGAAGGCGTTGGATGAGATGGAGGAGGGAGGTTTGGAGGATGTGGAGGATGAAGCGGATCAGGCGTTGGATGAGATGGAGGAGGGAGGTTTGGAGGATGTGGAGGATGAAGCGGATCAGGCGTTGGAAGATCAAGTGGATCAAGAGATGGAGGAGGTAGTGGAAGACATTGATGATGCTGGAGAGGAAGAGGAGGAATATATTTGTTCAACATACCATGGTACACGGCTTCGGGCTGAGAGAATATGATGGAGTCTGGTGGGATGATCGGTGATCATGAGTCTACCACAAAGACACACACACACACAAACACACACATACACATTCTGACACACAAAACGCATTCTCACACAGGAATCACACACACACACACACATACACACACACACATTCTGACACACACATTCTGACACACAAAACGCATTCTCACACAGGAATCACACACACACACACACAAAGACACACACACACACAAAGACACAAAGACACACACACACAAAGAGACACACACACTTACACACACACACAAAGATACAAAGACACACACACTTACACACACAAAGACACACAAAGACACACACACACACACACACAAAGACACAAAGACACACACACACACACACTTACACACACACACACACACACAAAGACACAAAGACACACACACACACACACACACACACACACACACACACACACACACACACACACACACACACACACACACACACACACACACACACACACACACACACACAAAGACACAAAGACACACACACACACAAAGACACAAAGACACACACACACAAAGAGACACACACACTTACACACACACACAAAGAGACACACACACTTACACACACACACAAAGACACAAAGACACACACAAAGACACACAAAGACACACACACACACACACACACACACACAAAGATACAAAGACACACACACTTACACACACAAAGACACACAAAGACACACACACACACACACACACACACAAAGACACACACACACACACACACACACACACAAAGACACAAAGACACACACACACACACACACACTTACACACACACTTACACACACACTTACACACACAAAGACACACACACACACACACAAAGACACAAAGACACACACACACACACACACACACACACACACAAAGACACACACACAAAGACACAAAGACACACACACAAAGAGACACACACACTTACACACACACACAAAGAGACACACACACTTACACACACACACAAAGACACAAAGACACACACAAAGACACACAAAGACACACACACACACACACACACACACACACACACACACACACACACACACACACACACACACACACACACACACACACAAAGACACAAAGACACAAAGACACACACAAAGACACACACAAAGACACAAAGACACACACACACACACACATTCTGACACACAAAACGCATTCTCACACAGGAATCACACACACACTAGTGAAAATCCTCTCGTTGGCTCCGCCCACTTCACCCGTGATTGGTGCTCCATCAAGCCAATCACAGCAGACCGGCCGCACAGTTACCACGACTCACATACCAAACACTTAATTGTTTTAAAACAGTAAAATTAACTCTTTTTTAATACTTATTTAAAAAAGAAAGAATAGCTCATGACAGAATTGATGATAAAAGAAATTGACCATGGTCTTCAGCCTTTTATTCACATCACCCAAAGTTTGGTTGATGAAAATAAATCTTTTTTAAATACAAATAAGTATCTGACAGATTTGACAGAAAACATTAAATTGTCAAATCTTCATCACCCAGCCAAATCTTTTATTAATTCTATCAATGAAAACCTAAATTTTAAATCCCAAAATGATTTTAATAAAATTATGAAAAATATTTTGCATGGTGATGTAGAATCCCCTATTCTAAATATTATAGAAAACAAAGCTCTTAAACAACATATGTTAAAAAAATACCCATTTAAACTCTATGAAGAACACATTAACAATGTAAATAAACTTGCCCAAGATCTTGGGTTTGAAAACGAAACTCAATTTCTTGAATATTTAGAAAGTAATCCTTCACCAACTGATTCCAAATTAACTAAAATTTTTAACACTATGACCAAATGGACTGGTAAACATAAACGTTTGATATTGAAATCTGCGATATTATTAGGTGTAGGTGTTGCTTTTCTTGAATATTTGAACAAATACAATCGGAAGAACAGTGGTTGTTTTAGATACCATGTTGGAAAAGGACATTCCCTAAAAAAAAAAGTATATTTGACCAGATTTTGTAAATTCCCTATCAATCGGGTTGATTATATTAACTATGACATACTAAATGATAATACTCATCCATTGTTCAATAAAAAAGTCTGGAACTGTCAATTTGATATTCCAAATTCTGCAGAAACCCAAAACATATTAAATTTGGGCTGTAAAGGAATATGTTGTCCCCATAACTACAATTATCTTTCACAATTTGTCAAGGGTTATGAACCTATTTCTAATTTAGAAAATAAAGAAATATTTTATATATATAAATGTGAACAGGGAACAATTTTAAGAAATATTGCCGAAATTTTAGGAGATGGTATTGGTGAAGTGATTCAAGGCATTGGGCAATCTGATATATGGCAATTTATATTGAAATCAATTAAAAATATTGGCTGGGTTATACTTTTAATTTTATTATTAATAATAATGTTAGGCCCATTGATAATGGTGATCAAATAGCGACATATGAGTGCACTAATGGGTGGTGTGGTGTATGGTGCATTGATGTAATAATATACAATATTTACTCACTGAGCTTATTTGCAAAGAAAATGTTTAACTACCATTGCAACATTCATTAACATATTTCATAAATAATTCTCGAGGTAACCCACCATATTCATATGCAATGTATATGAAGGATATACCCCAGGGGACCTCTGTTATATGTCCATCAATATTTCGTAAAATTTTCCATGATTTTAAATTTTCTTTTTCCTTTTCTAAAAAGGAAATTTTATATTGAACTTCAACACTGTAATGGGAATAAATTTCTGATGATTGTGGTAGCGGTGGTTGTGGTGGTGGTGGTGGTGGTGGTGGTGGTAGTGGTGGTGGCGGTGGTGGTGGTGGTAATTGATACAAATATTTTGAAGGAAAATCATAAACGTAACATGAAGAAGGTGGAATTACATAAATTGAATGTGGCACTGAAGTCATATAATAAGGTACAATCATATATTGAGTTGTTTGTAATGGTATTTGTGGAATGGTTGGTTGATAATAATAATCATTTCGATGACACCCATATTCTTCACCACCACCACCACTATTCCAACTTTCAGCATCACCATTTACTCCAGCTTCCACCATGATTCCTCTCAGTATTCTGGTAAATGAATTCTCAAATTTCTTTATTATATTGATCAATATTAAAAAAATAAATAAATACTCTTAACATTTTCATAATGAAAACTATTACTGTCTCTGATATTGCAATTGCAACTTACATAGTACATCGTATATCACAACGAAAAACAATGGAGATTCTTCAACAAAGAAATGGAAGTATTTTAAAAATATTATCATTAAGAATATACCATGGAAAAATATTCCTCCCAATTTCCCCAAAGCTTTCTTAGATGAAAATCCTAACGACTTTGAAGTTAAATTCACAACGCTAGGTTGTAACATGCTAAAATGTTATTATGATGTAAAAACTGCTTGTCAGCCCGGATCTGGATCAGCTATTTTAATAAACGAACGTGAATATGCCTGTAGTGAAGCATGTTATGCTGTTCATAATGAGGTCATTGAATTTCTTCAAGAAAGATTTGGTAATGATTTAAAATCTATTCTAAACAATACAGAAACAGACAATCATTATTTCTCGAAACCTATTCCCGTTGAAACTTGGTCGATTAATGTCAAGGAATCTAACGAAAATTATTGTGGTGTACAGTTGTCTGCACTTAAAACATTGGCTCTAAGACCTTCAAGTCGATGGAGTCCTTCTAATGAAAACGATTTACAATCTTATCAAAAGAACCCCATTGCCTATGCCAAGAATACAAATACATATCAACTGAGAAAAGCTGTTGCTGGCTTAATCGATGCTCCACCATTGACATGGAATATTCAGCAACAGAATATAAACTTTAACTCAATCTATTGTAAATTCTTTCATAAATACTACGATAGCCAGTCAGATCAATGCCATAGTCATGTCCACCGCCAGATATTAGGTTTTATATTTGGCAATCAAGTTATCAACCAATTAACCGATGGTGAATTAGTGGACTTACTTAATCCAACATCATGAATGAGTATGATTCTTATGGATAAATTGAACAAACAAAATTATATGGATGTTGACAGAGATTATATTGAAACAGTTGTTCCACAGTCAATACTCGAAAAAGAACAATTTGTTGACGAAGCGGATATAGTAGTATCATCCGAAAATGTATCATTTATTGAACAGTATACTACTACAACTACTAATTTCATAGATGTTATAATAACACGTTTAGAATCTGAGTTTTCCGATTTATTATCATTAATAAAAGATTAGGCTATTACTATAACCGAAATTGAAGTTACAACTCGAGTGCCTAAGATAATTTCAAGACTGTTAAAATATTTCTCTGAAAACATTCTCCATGATGCTCTTCAAGAATTATTATCTGTAATTATGGTAGAAGCTTCATCTCAACAAATGATTATTCAACTTTTGGCGATGATCATTCGATCATCTATGGTTGAAATGAGCATTCAATTTTCAATACGGGTTTTATCCGTTTTATCTTCGTCTCTATCCCTTGTTTTATCTGTGGGATTAGTGTTGTTACCATTAGAATTATATTTATCAATAGGTAATATTGGTGGGTACAATAATGAAATAACTCATGCTGCATTAGAAAACCCTCGCCATAAAATAATTAATCAATTGTTAGAACAAGATATAAATTTTGGACAATATATTAAATTGGGGCCTCCACAGTCTATAACCACACCACAAATAACACCAGATATGATGTATTTATCTGCCATAAATGAAATAATACGCATTTATCCCCAATGTATAAACATAATTGGTATGGATGGAACTACCACAAATTCTTTAGAAGAGAACAAGATGATTTTAAGCCTGCTTAGTCAGTTTGATGTAAACAGCCTTGGTCAAGCAATTACTCACAAGATTAATTCTAAAACCTATGATAGAGATTCTAAAGTGATAGATATGAGTAATTATATCATTAATGAAGCTAAATATAAACATTATCCCATTCAAACTGCAGATTTGGAATTACAAGAAGTAGAAAATTTAATTTCAAATTCTAAAAGGGATATATTAATTTTATGTTTAGCTTTGATATTTTTAATTGTCAGTCTGTTCCTCTTTCTCTTCAAGAAGCAACTTTATTCTTTTTATACACTAGGCATAAGTAATTGTTTTTATATATATTGGTCTCTTTCTACAGCTTGGTTAAATTAAAATCCATAATAAATATTATATGAGTGTGTGTGTGTGTGTGTGTGTGTCTGTGTATGTGTGTGCATCCGGTGGTATTCTGAGGCCCCCAAAATAACAACTTGGACCATTTTTATATAAAGAGCTTCACACCAACAGAGAGATCAGACAAGACTCAATTCGTCTCGTTGATAGAGCCGGTGCCTGTCTGGGTGTACGTCTTTATGCTGAGTCCAGTCCCATTCCCTTTTTTAATTCTACTAACTCCAAAGGTTTTAATGAGTAAATGTCCTCCATTGTACAAGGTGAATACATGCTTGTCATATGTGGCAAAGACCTCGATCCCCTTCACATATTAAACATATGGAATGGTATCCGTATGGATAGTTCCCTTCCCAAAATTAGCATGTCATTGTTCACTCTGAACAAAATCGACCCAAATGAGTTTTCCTTAACTCAATCTACCCCAGACCTTTCCCCCCCCAAAAAAAAACACCAACATCAAAAAGACATTATCAGATGATAATGATCTTAACCCACCCTTCAAGAAAAGAAAGAAAAATGCCATCAGAAGTAGGTTTGGAATGGTGAACCGAGACGATGAAGATTCATCTGAAGATTCATCTGAAGATTCATCTGAAGATTCATCTGAAGAATCATCTGAAGATTCATCTGAAGATTCCTCCTCGGAATCCTCTGACGAGGGGTCCCTCTCATTGATCAAGTAAGTAATGACATTTCACATAAATATTGGTGTTGGCGTTATGGTGTGTTAACTCAATGGCTCCCTGAAGTCCATTGGGCCAAATATTATATACAGTATCGGATAACATAATACTCGCCGGAGCTTCGAGACCTGAGCTCTTCGTCGCTGGCCACTAGATTGTCCTCAATGAATAAAAAGGATGTGATAACTCCTTACTCCCTCAGTCTACCTCGTAGTTCACGCCCAGTGACAACATGTGTTTAAATCCTTGAAGAAATCCATTCAGTATAGTGAGTGAAGTCGTATTCTCGTCGTTCCTTCTTAAGGGTTATAGTATTAATTTTTTTTTTTTTTTTGTTTTTTTGTGTGTTTCTCAATGATCATAGTTTTTTTTTTATAGTTTGGATGTTTATAGACTAATTTAATAATGGTCTGATTGTAACAACCTAAAAAAATTTCAGGACCCCAGTACTAAGCGGCTCATCAATCATCTGAACATGGCGCATGTTGGACCTGACACACAGTCCTCTTCCAACCCAGACAATAAAATCACACCACAAAGAAACTGTCACTCAGGCAGTTGTCTAGAGGCTGGGTTTGTGCCCCGGGGCAGTGACAATGGACAACAGCAACCATCTCAACATAACATTTCTCAGTCCCAACATACTCAAGGGCACATCAAAGATGTCGCTGGTGGATGCCATGAAGGCATGGACGATGGGGCAATGGGCGAGACGAAGGGACAAAAAGTGTGTGAATGTGGCACTGTGGGGGGGGGGAGGCTCTCGTCTCCTGGCGATGCCCACATCAACACACTCTTGAGTGGTTAGATGAACAATCCCATCAACAACAACAAAAAATACAGCAACAACATCAAAAAAATAACATTTTGGGGAGTAGGGATGATGAAAGAGATGCAGATTCTGCCCAGACCACTAGTAATGGAAAGAAGGTTCGTTCTCCACGTTTCAGTGACTATTGTGAGGGACAGTCAGCTCCATCCAACACTCAGGCTAATCCCAAGGTTGTAAGCATTGACTCGTCGTTTTACCAGTTCCTGAAGTTGGAACCCCCCGGTTTAGCCTACTACCCTCCTCTTAACAATGATCATGCAATGACAGCAGATGGAAATGAGGTTGATGATGTACAACCGATCGATCTCTCCCTTAAATCTAAATCATCAGCATCGCCAAAACTAACCTCTGTACAGTCAGCTCCATCCAACACTCAGGCTAATCCCAAGGTTGTAAGCATTGACTCGTCGTTTCTTAACAATGATCATGCAATGAGAGCAGATGGAAATGAGGTTGATGATGTACAACCGATCGATCTCTCCCTTAAATCTAAACCATCAGCATCGCCAAAACTAACCTCTGTACAGTCAGCTCCATCCAACACTCAGGCTAAGTCCCTGAAGTTGGCACCCCCCGGTTTAGCCTACTACTCTGCTCTTAACAATGGTCATGCAATGAGAGCAGATGGAAATGAGGTTGATGACGAACACAGATTCATATGTGATATTTGCCAAAAAGTATATAAGCGAAAAGAAGCCTTAACAGAACACCGTCGACTCCATACAGGGGAGAAGCCTTTTGAATGTGACAAGTGTTTCAAGAGGTTCTCTTACAGGGGTTCCCATTCTAGACATAAACAGAAACACTGTCCAGTTTTACACTGTTTTACTTTCTTCAAGTTCATCCAGGAGTTCTCGTCTAATAACACTTTTAAGGGACCTATTTGATAAGTCCCATCATAAGATTAATTTCATATAGTCTATCTCCTTTAATTCTTTCCGCATGTTGAGAACTTTGTATAGGACGCTTCATTTTGTATTTTTTCCAGTCTATCAATACTTTTGCCATTCTGCAGGACCAAAGCTGGTACATGATAGTCTATCAGAGACCTTTATACGCTAAATACATCATTCTTACTATTCTAATATTAACACCATATTTCGGGCTGTACCCCACTACAGTTCTGAGAGCCTTGAGTCTGTCTCTACATTGTTGATGTAACTTATTGATTGCAGTTGAGGTACAAGGGACAGAGACTCCAAGGTATTTGAAAGAAGAGACATAGTCTATTGGTATGTCCCATCACTTAACCTATTTTCACTAATTGTAATATTTTTGGTATAAAAATTAGTACTTGCAAACTCAAAATATATGAAATAAGTCCTAAATCAGGCTTAATATATAAGATCAACGAAAAATGTTGTTTTTAATATAAATTATAAAAATCAATGTGTTTTCATAATAATAAATATCCCATTGGAAACTGGAAACAATTTCAGTATTGAAGGGTTGGTTAGGTACTGTTACTAAAAGTATAATAGACTCAAAAGCTACACGAAAAACAACGTAGAAATAAATCACCATCGGAATCTTTCACGCAATCCCAAAAGGAATTAAATTTGGTTACAGATTCATTAATTAAAATGGGGGATTGGTAAACCCCACCGGAAGAAGATGGTTCCCTCCTCCCAATCTTGCAGTAACCATAAAATTTATTTCGTGTCATAATACAGTATGAAGGATCAGACTCTTATAATCAGTGAAAATTTTGATGAACTCCTGTCTCAAAGACACGAGTGTGTGTGTGTGTGGCTGTTGTGTTTAGCTAGTGTATGTAGCTAGCTGTTGGGTGTAGCTAGTGGGTGTAGCTAGTGTGTGTAGCTGTTGGGTGTGGCTTGTGTGTGTGTGTGTGTGTGTGGCTGTTGTGTTTAGCTAGTGTATGTAGCTAGCTGTTGGGTGTAGCTAGTGGGTGTAGCTAGTGTGTGTAGCTGTTGGGTGTGGCTTGTGTGTGTGTGTGTGTGTGTGGCTGTTGTGTTTTGTAGCTAGCTGTTGGGTGTAGCTAGTGGGTGTAGATAGTGTGTGTAGCTGTTGGGTGTGGCTTGTGTGTGTGTGTGTGTGTGTGTGTGTGTGTGTGGCTGTTGTGTTTAGCTAGTGTATGTAGCTAGCTGTTGGGTGTGGCTTGTGTGTGTGTGTGTGTGGCTGTTGTGTTTAGCTAGTGTATGTAGCTAGCTGTTGGGTGTGGCTTGTGTGTGTGTGTGTGTTTGTGTGTGTGTGTGGTTGTTGTGTTTAACTAGTGTATGTAGCTAGCTGTTGGGTGTAGCTAGTGGGTGTAGCTAGTGTGTTTAGCTGTTGGGTGTAGCTAGTGTGTTTAGCTGTTGGGTGTGGCTGGTAGGTGCAGCTTGTGAGTGCAGCTTGTTAGTGCAGCTTGTGGGTGCAGCTTGTGGGTTTAGCTGGTGTGTGTAGCTTGTCATGCGACCAGTGGGACGAGGGTCACCAATGGTCGGTGGGGGTCAACGCCTTTGAAAGTGTTCTATGTTGCTTTTATTGGACAGAAT